>NC_056737.1:1577577974-1577667721 GCF_019279795.1 Protopterus annectens | reverse complement strand
TTTGGGGTTTTATTTAAAAATTCCCCCAATTCCCATAAAGAACAGAGCCAGTGAAAAACCTGCCCCCTTTTTCAACTAAGACAATTCCTCAGGGAATCAGAACTTCCGGGGTTGGGGGGCCCTTGCAAAAATTTCCTTTTTCCAATTGGAAAAAAAACAGCTTTCCTGTTGGCAATTACCTCAGCAAGAAGGGTTTCGAGCTACAGGCCCTAATGGCAATACCACCCTTTATTATTTTCCACAGAGACAGGGTTTCATTAAGGACCAACCCTACTTTTATGCCAAAGGTGGTATCTAGGGTTTCTCTAAATCAAGCCATTCATCTGCCTGCTTTCTTCCCCAATCCTGAGAATAAGGGAGAAAGACCTTTGCATACCTTGGACATTCACAGACAACTTCGATACTACCTGGACAGAACCAAGGCCAGTAGGAAGTCTGAGCAACTTTTGTAGCTTAGCCCCTGCAGTCCAAGGAAAAGCAATTTCAAAACAGACTATTTCTAAATGGATTGGACATTGCATCAGATTCTGTTATTCCTTTCATGGAAAGACTGTTCCAGAAAATGTCAGACCACATTCCACCAGAGCTACAGCCACCTCTACAGCATTTTTAAGAGGGGTGCCTACCAAGGACATTCTAGAAGCTGCTACATGGAGCTCCGTGCATACATTCTCCAAACACTACAATCTCTCTCTATATTCCAGATCCAGAGCAGGCTTTGCTTCGGCAGTCCTGCAGGGTTTGATTGCTACACCATCTCTTTCCTAGTGCATACCTCCTCCCCCAGCTAAGCTATGGTATTCTACCCACATGTTATGACTGCAGTTGCATTCTTGAAGGACATAGTACAGTTTTGTACCTACCATAAATGTAGATGTCCGATAGACATGCAACTGCAGTCGGATTTTCCCTCCCTCCATACCCCTCTATGCCTAGGGTCCACTCCTATCCCTGTTACTCTTAGCTGGGGATATCTGTTATGGTGTATTTGTTTTATTGCTCTTTTATTTGTTAGGAATCCTGTTTTTGTCTTCCAATTTGATTACAACCTTCCTTGGAGGGCACCTGGCATCTGGGGCAAGAAACACTGAAGAAAATGGCGTCTGCTGATGCTTATGTACTCCAGCCGCTCTGACGTCGGAGAGAAATGCGACATCAGCCGACGTCGGACCCAGACTTTGGAATCCGGCCGACCGAGGGCTGCCTGAGGCAGGACAACCCACATGTTATGACTGCAGTTGCATGTCTATCGGACATCTACATTTATGGTAGGTACAAAACTGTACTTTTTAAGTTGCTGAGGCAGGATCGAAGTCCCAAAGGTTGAACCAGATGAAAATATGACGGCACAGATTTTTCACTATAGTAAGTACATAACTTTCATTGCAGTGAGCAGATCTCCAGTCATCAGAGTGTAACGGACTCTGCTTCCCAATCCTGTATAAATATGGGGATCAAAGCGAGAGACTGTTTCAGTGAATTATTTTTTTTGTTTCCAGTGAAAACACTTGAGCAGCATAAATGAGCCTGGTATCTGACCAGAAGGATCTTGAGAAGCGTGGATTTCAACAAGTTAACAGTACCATGAAAAGATGAATGACAACTACTCAAGGGAATCCAGAATTTGAACCAGAAGGTGATATGGTTAGCAATTTGGATTGTAGGAAAAGACCAATACTATAGACCTGATAAATATTAAGAGAACTGTGGAGCATCAACCCTATTGTGTGTTCTTTCAAAGCAGTGGGTAAATGATAATAAATGACTGCCTCTGTGTTATAGTTGCTGATGAAGGACTCAAATGTAGTGATGAAGTAGTTGAGTAAAATAATTTTCACCTTCTAAATATATTTTTTGTTAAATATATAGTAGTATAAATATGTTTCTGAATTTAAAGGGCAAAGACCTAAACGTATTATACATACTATCTCTGTTTAAGTAATTGCTCAAGGGTTAACTGACTTGAGTACTAACAGTTGATCTCTAGCTGCTGGGGGCTGGATTTTGAGAATATAAGACGTTTACATAAGTTGGGAACATTTTTTTTCGATATGCATAAGGCTGGAATAATAGACTAAAGTATGTGGAGTAAGTCAGGGGTGCTACTTTTCTTAATTTGTTCAAGTTAACAGGTTAAACTATGAAACAAAGTGAGAAGGTAAGTTGGGAAAGCACCAGCTTTTTGTTATTTTTTAGTAAGTAGGTGTCTCAGTTGGAGAAAAGTCAGGCACACATGCTTATTTAAAGGTAATTGACAAGCTGAACTGATGTACTTAAGATAAAGAAGATGGCAGTTGTGTGATATCCATATACTTTTCTGTGTGACCTCTCTAGTGGCCCTATAGAGAGATAGCAAGTAAGTCTTAGAAGGGCAGTTTTGAGAGAATGGAAGATTTAAAAAGGAGAGAGAGAAAATAGTGTCAAAATTGAATGTCTCCCCAGCAGCACTAACTTTAGAATGCAATAAGCACTAAGTTACAAAATTTCCTTTTTTCAAGTCTAGTTTGTGTTTTATTTTTTCGAAGAGCTAGTTTTTAAATAAATGTTTGACTTAATATGCTGGTTGTTTTCTGTACTGTTGGATAAAAATACTGACGCATGTGGGAGCTAGCATTGGCAGTATGCATTTCAGCATGGATATTCCTCATTCTAGGGTTCATAATGTCAGTGTATGTAACCACTGATTTCAAAACTGAAGCTTCTTTTTGGAGGGGTGGCATTTAATTTATGCAAATGAATGTAGTCCTTTTTTATTCTGAATGTTGAAGAGGCAAGGGAGGTATAGTGATTTTAAACTATTTGTAAAAATGCACATCTAGTTCAAGCAGGTGTGCGAAAGTACAAGTCATATTAGTCGAATGTTAGAAGTTATGCATAAGCTGCTAGACAGAAGAATATGTTTAACAGAAGTGACATGCATCATAAGTGACTGTACCTTTAAATGACAGAAAAGCTGTATTGTCATTTTAACATGGAATGTAAATTATCTTAAGCACAGAAAAACATTCAGTAGTATTGAACTACGTTAAAGTGTTTAGTGCAAACTGCCATGTTGCAAGAATTGCCTCTGAATAGAAATGAACATAAAAACAGAGGATTTAAATGCCGATATTTGGTTGAATATTAATGTCAAAGGAAATGGGAAGTTATATTGATAGGAAGAAGTGCTCCAGTCGTAGAAGAATACTGGAAAATTTTTAGCAGTGACAAGATACTGAAGTGGAAGTGGTTTACTTTAGAATGCAACTACATTCAGCCTAAAACTGCAGTTTTGGAGCTTAAAAGAACTTTTGGGAGAAATGTTTTCAACCGGGCAGATTTTTTGTAGACAATGACTAGAATTTTGTTCATAACAGTGAAATTGTGTGGAGGGGGGCTAGAAGGGGATCTATAGCTAAGGAATGTTGATACTTTAAAAAGATTGAAATTTTTTATCATGGAGGGTGCTGTTTTAGTAACACAGTTCAGAGGGAGTTTACATATTATCCCTGAAGATACAATAACTGGGGTAGGATGGATAGAAGGCATTTATCACAAGAGCATGTTTATTTGACTGAAGGTGTTCAAAGCCATCAAGTAGTGTATCTGTCCATGTCACCCGTAAGAGCCAAGATAAAGAAACAAGGCACTGGAGTTTCCCCTGCATAGTTATTAAAAAAGGATTTAAAGAGTGAGAAATAAAAATGGTAATTAGGGTAGCTATAAATGGTTTATGAGGGGCTAGCTAATTTATGGTGTAAAATGAAGATAGATTTTAGCAGAATGTTAGTAAAGAAAAAATTATTTGGAAGGATCAGCAAAAGGTAAAGTGCCCCAGAAAAACTTTGCAGGCTGCTAAGAGGAAAATAGTGTAAATTTGGACAGTGTACATGAATTTAGAAAAAAATAGCTGTTAAGCATTTTTTAATAATAATAATCCCAGAGTACAGTAATTCTTAGCATGAAGACTTAAGAAAAAATAGAAGGAACTGTGGCAAAACTTCGGAACCATATGATAAAGTTAATGTAATTAAGAGATAATGGAGATAATTTGGTAATATAAAAATTGGTGGATGGGTGGTGAAATTGGGAAGATGCCTAATTGGAAACATTTTTGGAAATGTTTCCAATTATTTTTGAAAATGTTTGGAAAGGGTTGGGAGGGTGGCCTAATGGTTAAGGTGTTTGCCTTACAAACACGAGGTGCAGGGTTTGAGTCTCACAAGGGATAGTTGTCTAGGCTTACAATGGCTCACAAGGGCAGTTAGCCTAGTACTAATCTATGAAACTTTAGATATGCCAAACCTTGACCAAGAGGAAGCTAAACAAAGAAGATATAAAAATTGCCAACTGCTAGACACCTAAGCCAACTGCCACATAATAAACTGCTAGAAATGGATTGAATTCCGGTAGAAATCTGAAAGTTAGGAGGAAGGCTGTTGAAAATGTGTGTGATACTGTTTAATAATTTTTGTTACTGTGATGGAAAAAGGCAGTGGTGACAGAATTGCCAAAGGAAGGCAAGGACCCTGCATCATGTACACCAGTATCAAATGTAAATCATGATCACAAGTGTTCATCTATACTAGCTAAGAGAATGGCAAAAATGTTACCATAGCTGATAGATCTGGATCATTCTGATCTTATGGAAGGGAGACAGACATGAGTAGAACAAAGATGATTGGGGAATCTGAATATAAAAAAAATCCATTATTGTTGAGCTTGGCTGCAGACGAAGTGAGATATGGTTTGTTCATAATTCATATTCATGAGCAGGGCAGTGTTAACATTTGCATTCCCAAGTGGTATGATAGAGTTAATAAAGAGAATATATAATGAATCTGAGGCAAAAAAAAAAAGGTATAAAGAGTTCTTTTTGACAATTTGAGCTTGTAGTAGCTGGACAAGGATGTCCTCTTATCCCTTTCCTGTTTGCTGTATACTTGGAGCTGTTAGCTAAAATGGTAACAGCTTTACAAATTCAGGGGTTTCATTGCTCTAGTAGTCCAGAAAAAGTACCTATGTTTGCAGATATCATTCTGCACCTGACAGATCTCAAATGTGATGTCAGGGTTCTGTGGGATATTTTAAGACAGTTTCAAGTATTTTCAGGATATAAAATAAATAAAATTAAAACTGACTGGAATATGAATAGATTATTGAAAGTAAATAAAACAATATACTGCTGTGGTGGTGCTGCGGTAGCGTTGTCGCCTCACAGTAAGACGTTGTCCTGTTCGATTCTCAGCTAGAGAGTCTTCTGTGTGGAGACATGCATGAATGGGCGTATCTTCGTTGAAGGTTGTGCGTCAGGGCCGGCAACTTAGCACGTAAAAATCTACTGCCAATCATTAGCGGACTGGAGTTCCGCTGTGGCGACCCCTAACCGGGAAAAGCCGAAAGACACAACAATTGAAAGTAAATAAAACCCAAAATGTTAGCTATTAAGAGAAAATCTTATGATGCAACAGAAATAAATAAAATACGTTACTCTGCAGTGCAGCGGTAGCGTTGTTGCCTCACAGCAGGCGGTTCTCCTGTTCGATTCTCGGCTGGAGTGTGGGGAGTGCCTTCTGTGTGGAGTCTGCATGTCCTCCCTGCGGTTGGGTGGGCGTTCGAAAGACATGCGTAAATGGGTGTGCCTTTGTTGAAGGTTGAATGTCGAGCTGGCACCTTGGCATTCGTGAAAATCGACTGCCAATCATTAGCGGACCGGAGTTCCGCTGTGGCGACCCCTAACCGGGAAAAGCCGAAAGACAACAACAACTCTGCAGCTAAGCTAATAATGGATAAAATATTACCACAAAACCAGAGAGTAACAAAGGAAAGGAACGGAGCTCTATAAAATGAAACAGATAATCAAAAATACATAGAAAGATAGACATGATAAAAGCAACTCACAATATCAGAACACATTAAGATTTATCATAATAAACTAAAAATATTAACGCTGGCAGAAAAAACTTAGAAGGTATGCAGATAATTGTAAAGGAAAAGTACAAAATAAGCAAATTATGGATAACCCAAAAAGATTTTATAGAGAATTGGGGAAACACAGCTAAAGGAATACAAACACCACTACAAAAAGAAGAAATAGGCACATTTTGGAAAAGTATTTATGAAGGCCCTGTTGAACATTATAAAGATGCTGAAGTGACAGAAGAATTATAAGAAATCGTAAGATGTTCTAATGTACAGAGTATAACATGGGATGAAGTAACAGCCAGAGAAATTGAGACAAAATTAACAAAAGTTCCTAAATGGAAAACCCCTGGCCCAGACACAGTACTTAACTTCTGGTTAAAAGCATGAACATCTTTACACAAAAATTTAGTCCTGAGTAAGAATTACTTACATGTGCATCCCGAAAAGACATCAAACTGGTTAACATGAGGAAAAATAGTACTCCTCCTTAACAGTGAACCTGTAAGCTATCCTAAAAACTATAAACCAATAATTTGCCTGTCAATAAATATACAAGCTCTGCACTGGTAATGATGAAGAGTTTATTGTCAATTTAGAAAAAAAATTCAATCCTGGCAATAGAGCAAAAGGGTAGCAAAAGGAAAGTCACATGAACCAAAGGATCATTTGTTGACAAATAAAGCCATAGTAGAGCATTGCAAAAAGGAGAAGAATCCAAGTATGGAATGGATAGATTACAAAAAAGCATTTGATAGCATTCCACATTCATGGATAAAGGAATACATTCATGGATAAAGGAATGCTACACATGTATAAGATACACCTTACTTTGATAAATTACGTTACCTTGACTGTGAAACAGTGGTAAAACACTTTACAGTTGAGCCGTGAGAAAGTGCGGAGAATTACTTTGATAAATTACTTTATCTTGACTGTGAAACAGTGGTAAACCACTTTACAGTTGAGCCGTGAGAAAGGGCGGAGAATTATCTCCGAGAGGCATAAAAATTCAAAGGGGGATATTCCCGTGTGATTCTCTGTCATCGTTGCTATTTTGTCTTGCCCTTAACCCATTAAGCTGTTTACTTAACAAATTCAGCTATGGTTATAAGTTGTCCCCCAGAAACCAGCCTTGTATAAAGATATCTCGTCTGTTTTTTTGTGGATGACTTAAATTGCATAGTTCATCAGATAAGGAGTTCACACAACTACAGATGGTTTAAACTTTCTCAGATGATAAGAATGTCATTTAGTCTTGATAAGAATGTCATTTAGTCTTGATAAATGTGTAAAAGCAACATTTAAAATAGGAAAGATGCAGCACCAAGCAGGAGGGAGTGTATAAATATTTGGGAATAGATGAAGGATTGGTGGTAAAACATGAGCAAATGAAAATAAACCCCAGTAGATTAAACCTATTATAGAAAACTGGCTTGACATCTGTGAATGAAGTCCCAGCTGTAAACCAGTTTGCTGTTTCTTTTATAACTTGCAGGTTTGGAGTGATTGGCCCCAAAAAGTATTGGGTTAGATGTTATGTGATCCTATCTCGCCTACATTCTGAATGATGGGTTCGGAGCCGATCCCTCGGCTCCGACTCGGCACGCTTATGCCAAAGAGTGAAGTCTCTTATTGGCTGAGCTTACTATATCCCAGGATGCACCACTACCAGTCCCCCAGATCTCGTTTGCCGCTTCACATGCGAAGACGTGGTCTCGAGCTGGCTGGGCTGAGTAGCTTTTATTAACTACTTTTCTGTCAGTTTTTTGCTGTTTTTTGGTCACAAAAGCTGTTTTAACGGCTATCGCTCTTTTGTGTACGTTTGGATTGTGGAAACTGTTGTGTGTGATTGGGTTGAGTTTGTTTTCGGCCCCCCTTACATTCAGGGCCTTCCCGGACTGTCTACCTTTGAAAACTTTTCAGGGTCTCAAGTCTATAGTTGTTTAGAGTTCCCTGTCATTTACAGGAAGTGTTTGTGTTAAACTATAACTGTAAGCTTAGATTTATCATAAGTAAATCTATAGTTGTTTAATTTCCTGTCAAAGTTACTAGAATTGTTTAACATCATGTCTCAAACCCCTAGGCCTTCGGGTTTTAAAAAATGTTCGAAATGTGGTTTTAAAATGTCTATTACTGACGATCATTCGCTCTGTGTATATTGTCTAGGGCAAAGCACTTGCAGGAGTCATGCAGCGTATGTCACGCTTTCTCCTCAAGGGTCCTCCAGGAGAGGAAAAATAAATTGATTCTTAAGGGGTTAATAAAACCCTCCTTTGAAGAAGCCTTGGCATCCTCTCCGGCTCCGGCCAAAAACAAAAGGGCTTCGGCTCCGACCAGTCCCTCGGATCCGACTGCCAAGAGACTTAGGCAGGCCTCTCCTTCGGCACCAAAGACTTGGAGCCTAGGTCGAACGGTCTGCCTCGATGCCACCAGTATCGACTCCTCTGGCTTCGAGCCGATGGCTGGGGCATCGAGAGGCGGGTCACCTTCGTCGGCTCCGCTGCTCTCGGAGCCAACAAGGGTCGCCCGCTCAGACACTTCCTCCTCGGCGCCGAAGTCTACCTCGGCACCGATGGAATCTGGTGTGAGTATTCCCTCGGCGCCGATACTCATCGAGTCACCTCGGAGCCGGTCCCCTAGCCCCTTGGGGCCGATGGAGAGGCCTTCTCGAACCCGTTCTGTTTCCTCTCGGTCTTCGAGAATGTCGGATTCTGATATAGACAGGGTGCTCCAAAGACTATTCCAGTCCCCAGTCTTCCAAAAATTTGTTTCGGTTCCGACCCAGTTGGCTTCGGAGCCGATGACCTTGGTCCACCCCATTGCCATTCCTCCTCCGACTGCTTCGGCTCCGTCGGAGCAGGTGCTGTTGGAGCCGATGGAGATCTCAGGGTCAGCTCCGACCCTTACTCCAACCCGGGCCCTCGAGTCCGAGTTTGCACGCGGACTTCTTCGGCTGGACCCGGGGCGATGTTTGGGACCTATGCTTCGGTTCTGAGCCTCCCCCTCGGTGCTTCAGCTGCGGGACTTCCGTCGCCTATCACGGCTCCGGAGACCGGGCACTCCCAGGATTCTGGCGGTCCCGCTTTCAGGGCCATGAGGAGTGCCTTGGCCAAGTCCTCTTGACCATCTCTCCGGCTTTACCGGCACCTTCCCTGGGCGTGGAGACTGGGTCTTTGGCAGTCCCCCTGTCTGTAGCCAGCGGAGCCCCTAGGCCTGAGGTTACCCCCAGTGGGGTTCCTCCTCCTGAGGGTTCTTCGGAGTTGTCTTCAGAGGAACCCCAAGGAAGAGATCGTGCAAGAGGAAGCACGTGGACTCCCAAGTCTATTACATCAGACACTGATATGGATGATGCAGAGGGTCCCAGTCGTCCTCGGATGATGTCTCATTCGCAGACATCTGAGAGATCCTCAAACAGCGAGGCGGCGGGAGAACCAAACCGCCGTCTGCGGACGAGTCAGTGCTCCTCAAGGCCTTTGGAGCTCAGCCCTCCGCCTCCTGGGTGTCTCCGCCCTTCGACGAGCTTCTGGATTTAGTTTGTCGAAGGGCGTGGGAACATCCAGATACCATGGAACCAGTCCCTTCTCGTCCAAATAAATTTCTGTCTGCTCCCCCCGAGAAGGAGTTCCTTACTAAAGGCGTGGCTGTAGATGCCATGGTGGTGGCATCTGCTACACAACAGGACGTGGCAGAGGCTTCAACGTCCGTCCATCCTCCTAATAAGGAGTCTAGGAGTATGGACAGGTGCGGAAGCGCACCCTGACTTCAGCGGCCTTTACCTTAAGGTCTCTGAATTATTTGGCACATTTTACCAGGCTTCAGAGGGATCTGGTCAAGGAGTTGTCAGATTCCCTCTCGGTAACCTACCTGAGCAGCTAGCCCAGTCGGTTAGCTCTCAGTTGGCTATCCTTACGTCAATTTCTAACTCGTCCATGAGGCTCATTTCCTATGCGGCCGAAGGCGGGTAGAGCGGCAGGCACAGGCGTGGCTCTCGTGAGACAAGCCTGGCTCCGCTTGTGTCAGTTCTGGAGGCCTTCAAATCTTCCTTCGCCGACGCTCCCTTTGATGGGTCCTCATTGTTTGGACCCAAGGTGAAAGACACCCTTACCGCTGTGAGCAAGAGGGAAAACTTTATCTGCCGTAGGTGCCCGTTATTCCACTTCCTTCGGCCTTACCCCAAGGCTAAAGGAGGGAAAAATGTGGTTCCGCAAATCTCAAAGTTTTTCTCCCAACAGCAGGAAGATTCCCCGTCCAGAGGCAGAGGGCGGGAAATTTTTCAGGGAGACGCCGTCCGAGAGGCGGCAGAGGGCCACGCAATTCTGGAGACCGCGAGTCCTTTCGTGGCTCTTCAGCCTCCCACACGTCATGAGGGATTGCCCGGCTGTGCTGCTCCGGAGCCAGTCGGGTGTCGTTTTGCCAAGCACCTAAAAGCCTGGGAGTCAATCACTCAGGACAGATGGGTGCTTCGGATCATTGCCGGAGGTTACACCATCCCATTCACATACTCGCCCCCACCGCCCAAGAGAATCCCGGACCCACCACCCAGTCAAAGGGAAATAGCAGCCGCAGAAGCTTTAAAGCTGCTAGAAAAAGGAGTCATCCAACCGGTCCCCACAGACCAGATCGGATCAGGAAATTACTCCAGGTTCTTTTTAGTGCCAAAAAAGACAGGGGACCTGAGGCCAATATTGGATCTCAGCACACTGAACCAATCCGTCACGAAATCCAAATTCCGAATGGTCACGTTACAATCCATTCTCCCATTATTGGAGAAGGGTGTTTGGATGTGCTCCATAGACCTCAAGGACGCCTATTATCACATACCGATACATCAGGCGTCCAGAAGGTATCTGCGCTTCAGCCTGGGAGTCAGTCATTACCAATTTTGCGCTCTGCCCTTTGGTCTCACCACAGCCCCCAGGGTGTTCACCAAGTGTTTGGCAGTAGTGACGGCTCACCTGAGAAGTCTTGGATTCCAAGTGTTTCCCTATCTCGACGACTGGCTCCTGACTGCCACCACCAGGCATCTACTAATGGACAACCTCAAAGCCACCATCTCCCTGGGTTCTTCCCTGGGGATTACATTCAATTGGTCAAAGTCTGTCTTGCTGCCCTCTCAACGCATAAAGTTTATAGGAGCAGAGATAGACTCAAGATTGATCTTGGCGTCTTTCTTCCTGCCGAAAGGATCCAAACTTTACAGGGCCAAGTTCAAGCTCTGATCTCGAGATCCAAAGCCCCAGCCAGGATGGTTCTACAGGTTTTAGGCTCAATGTCTGCCACAGTTCTTTTAGTTCCTCTAGCAAGATTACACATGAGGATTCTTCAGTGGCTCTTGTCAACTCAATGGTCTTTTCAGGATCTTCCCTCAATCATCACATCATGATTACGGAAATATGCAAAGGGACCTGCGCTGGTGGCTTCAGACATCCAACTTGGATCAAGGAAACCCTTTGTCCTCCCTCCAGTGGTTACCCTGACGACAGATGCCTCCCAGATAGGGTGGGGGGGGGGCATTGTCTGGGCAGGCTAGTTCAGGGCTCCTGGCTTCCCGGCGAAGCTCTTCTCCACATCAACGTGTTGGAGATGAGGGCTGTACTTCTATCCCTACAGGCCTTACACAAGTTTCTTCCTCAGGGCATCATCGCCATCCACACAGACAACATGTCGGTGGTTTGGTATCTGAACAAACAAGGAGGGACCAGATCGTATCCCCTTTGCAGAGAGGCCATGAGAGTGTGGGAATGGGCTGTAGCTACCAACCGCTTCTTGGTAGCGACCCACATCCCGGGAAAGTCAAATGTATTGGCGGACAAATTAAGCAGGACAATTCTCTCTCCTCACGAATGGTCTCTAAACCGCACAGTAGCAGCCCAGGTTTTCAAGAGATGGGGGCCGTGCTGCGACCTATTTGCAACTCCACAAAACACCAAGTGCCAAAGGTTCTTCTCCTTGATTCCACATCAGGAAGTACCAGCCATGGATGCTCTAGCACAACCTTGGCCAACAGGGCTACTTTATGCCTTTCCTCCAATTCCACTCCTTCCCAAAGTTATTCAAAAGCTTCTCAACTGGGGTCTTCAGTCATTCTGATTCCCCCATACTGGCCTGGCCAGATCTGGTTTCCTTGCCTGAAAAGCATGCAGTGGACGATCCGTGGACCTTAGACCTGATCCCGGATTTGCCAATCCATCAGTCGGGACATTGGCATCAGTCCCTTCAATCTCTGAAATTGACAGCTTGGCTCCTCCACTTCCAACCTTAGTTAGAAGACACACACTAGACCCGGAAGTTGTTCGCATTTTATCTTCGGCCCACAAACCCACCACTAACAAATTGTACCTCAGTAAGTGGAAGAGGTTTGCTATCTGGGCTCAACTCAAGGGCTTAGACCCTATCACTGCTCCTGTCCCAGAGGTTTTGAAATTCTTAACATCCCTGTTTAATCAGGGATCTTCTGTCTCAACTATTAAAGTCCAACTAGCTGCTATCTCTAAATTCCATGAATCCACGGATCCTCCTTTGATGAGCAGCAGACTATGCAAAATGTTCATTAAAGGTGCGAGTCTGTTAAGACCACCAGTTTTCATCCTGCACCTCCGTGGGATCTTGATTTGGTGCTTGGCGCATTAACATCTCCCCTTTGAACCGGCTGCTACATGCAATTAAAATATCTGTCTTGGAAAGCGGCATTCTTAGTGGCTATTACTTCTGCAAGAAGAGTCTCAGAGCTTCAAGCCCTGTCTATTAAACCACCGTACTTGATTTTCCACAAGGATAGAGTATCACTTAGGCCTAATCCATCCTTTGTCCCAAAGGTTTGTTCTAGTTTCTGTCTTCAACAGTCTCTAGAACTACCAGTTTTCTTTCCAAAATTCTCTAATGAAGCAGAATACACTCTCCATAAATTGGATGTTCACAGGCAATTACGCTTCTATTTAGACAGGACTCAGCAACTTCGTAAGTCAGACCAGTTGTTTGTGTCCTTCTCAGATAATAAATTGGGCCAAACCATCACAAAAGCTACAATCTCAAAATGGATCAGAGATTGCATAACTCAGGCCTATTCTTCTTGAATAAACATCTTACATCATCTATCAAAGCTCATTCTACCAGAGCTATGGCTACTTCTATAGCCTTTCATTCCAAGCTTCGCTA
This sequence comes from Protopterus annectens, assembly GCF_019279795.1. Lineage (NCBI taxonomy): Eukaryota > Metazoa > Chordata > Ceratodontiformes > Protopteridae > Protopterus > Protopterus annectens. Next base: position 1,577,654,662 of record NC_056737.1, on the reverse strand, counting down.
TATCGGAAATTTGTGCTGCGGCTACTTGGTCCAACCCGCACACTTTCATTTCCCACTATAAATTGGATGTGGCATCTAAAGGACGAGCATCATTTGGTTCCACGGTACTCAGGAGTGTTTTCCAGTGAGCCACCCAGGATTCAGGTGCTAGGACGCTGTCCCATCATTCAGAATGTAGGCGAGATAGGATCACATAACATCTTTTAGTTATGTACTCACCATAACTTCAGATGTTTGGGATCCATCTCGCCTACATTCCTGATACCCACCCTCCTTCCCCTGCCTTGCAGATCAGAAGAGATTGAGCGGTTTTGAGTTCAACTGTTTTATCTTGTTTCATCTGACGATGTTATATAAGCAGGATATGCGTGTGTGCATGTATGCGGACAAACTAGATCTGGGGGACTGGTAGTGGTGCATCCTGGGATATAGTAAGCTCAGCCAATAAGAGACTTCGCTCTTTGGCATAAGCGTGCCGAGTCGGAGCCGAGGGATCGGCTCCGAACCCATCATTCAGAATGTAGGCGAGATGGATCCCAAACATCTGAAGTTATGGTGAGTACATAACTAAAAGTTAGTCAGGAAAATAAGAAAAATGCTTCATACTTATCAAATGATATGTAAAAATTAGTGTATACCAAGATTATATATTCCTCGCTGTGAAGGGGATATGAGCTCCTTGAAACTGATTGCATGCATAGATCTGTAATTGAGGGACTGCATGTATATCCACTGACCTCATGAGGAAAAGAAGTCTAAGATGACATCCTTTTTTTTTAGTTTAGCTGAAAAGATTTAAGGTGAAGTGGGAATGAAAATCAAACCAGAAGAAGACAAAAATCAGACCGCAACTGAATGTGCCAAAAACCAAAAGAAAGAATATAAGGAAAAGGATCCAGTGAGAAGGAAGGAAAATTCATAAATATAGTGACAAGTACAGAAATCTCCTGGAACAACCTCATGTTGACCAGGATTTGATGTAGAAATGGTCAAGGAGCGGTGAATTGAAACCAAAAGATGAAAGTCTGATGGTCCGGGATAGGGAACTTATGTACACATTGGCTTACATTACCCATTGAATATGTGGGAGAAACAGATAAATGCAGGTTCTGTGTATAAAAAAAATGGGTGTGTGTGAGTGGGATGAGTTCAAGCAGAGTTTGGACTGCAGATTAGTGACATCCTTTCCTACCAAGGGATTTATATGACATCAAGAATACAGGCAACGAGAAAGGGATGGGGCGTACTAAGTGAAATGCCAGTTCTGGTAGAGTTTCTAGTTCTCTAGAAAAATAAAGCTGCTGTTAAAGTGGATAATTAGTAGGTCATATAAAATGTTGCATGATAATTACAAGAATTAATGAGAGGAGTTTAGAAAAGAATTGGGAAGGGATACTGGAAAGGCAATTTACAAGTGAGCAATGGAAGGATATCTTTATGGCTCCAAAGTATGCACAAAGTCTGTAAGGTTTAGGATTTTTGCTTGGAAATACTTGCACAAGTATTTTTGTACCCCAAGCAGATTTCAGAGAGTTTTCCCAGGTAGAGAATAAATGTTGGAAGTATAGTAGAAACAAGACAGGTAACTTAGAGCCTGTTTTTATAGATACTAAAAATCTGAAGTAGTTAACTTCATTTGTGCATCAACCTATGGGTTATCGGATCCGAGCCGGCAGTTTCCAACAGCTAAGACCCGAGCTCCAAACTCCTCCCCCTTACCCATAACCCCATGCCATCCCTTCCTGACCCCAGATCTATTTCCAGCAGCTTGGTCTCGAGCTTCCAGGTCTTCAAGAGTTTTTCTGTGAGGAAAATCTTTTCTTTTCGACTAATAAAGCGTTAGGGTGTGTGTGGTTTTGGGGCCTAGTGTGTGCGTTTTTAGGTTGTTATGTCTGAGGCCACCAAAACTTTTTTCTCCAAGTGTACCGAGTGTGGCCATAAGCTTTCCCCGGCTGATGGCCACACTTGGTGTGTTATATGCCTTGGGGTTGAACACCTGTCTTCTGGCTGCTCTATTTGTGCAGCGTTCAACCCCAGGGCTATCAGGGACCAGAGGTTGAAGCTGATTCTGGCGGGACTTCTGCCCCCGGACTCGGCTTCGTCCTTCGGTCCCTCCGTGGCTCCTGCTGCAGCTGCGGCAGCGCCTACGGATACTTCCCTTCCCCTGGCCGGGACTCAACCTCCCACCTTGGGCCAGGAGGATAGGGAAGCCAGGAGGGAGAAGCGCCGAGCAAAACACCACAAGCAGCAGGCCGAAGCCTCTGCTTCGGCCCCGCCAGCCAAGCGAGCTTCTCCCCCCAGGACGTCCGGGCCTTCCCCTTCCCGACTCAGTTCTCCCAGCTTTTCGCCGGGGCCGGAGGAGGATGAGGCCCGGTCTCCCTTGAGGTCATCGAGGCGGCACTCCCGTCCCACCTCTGTGACCTCTTCCAGGTCCACGAGAAGATTAACAGATGCAGACTTGGACCGGATGATGAGAAGGTTCCTCCAGGCCCAGATGCAGATGGGAGTGCTCGACCCCCTTTTTCACCCCTATTGCTCCTTCCCCGACCCGCTTTCTGAGTTCGGGGTCTATGGAGCAGAGTAGCGTCAGAGCCAGGGGAATGTTGGCGCCGATGGAGTCGGGTACTTTGGCGCCGACAGCACCCTCGAGCTTGTCTGGTCCCTTTTCTTTGGATCCAGGCTCTTGGAGTCGAGAACTGAGCTTCGGATCCGAGGCGGTCATTATGCCTTCGGCTCCGAGTAGGTCGGAGCGTATTGGCCCTTCGGATCCAATCGCATCGGCTCCGGCCCCTATCTGCTCGTCGGATCCGAGTGAGGGTCTGCTCTCGGATCCTAGGGAGAGCGGCTCTCCTTCGGCATTCGACATGGTGGAGATGGTTCTGTCGAGGGATTCCAGGCACCGGGCCTTAGCTACAGCTGCACCCTGCACTCCCTCGCAGACGGGTCCAACTTCCATCATCCGGCCCCAGGGACAGCTTGCTCAGATGTCCCAGATCATTCCCTTTTTGGAACAGGATGTGGTTGGTGAGGCCTCCTCAGACAGCCCCCCCGAGGAAGTTCTTCACAAACGCAAGTGCAAAAGGAGGCACTTGGACTCCCCTGAGTCCTTGACAGAGGACACGGACTTGGAGGAAGGGGAAGGTTCCCCAAGATCACCCCCCCCCGAAGACGTCTCATTTGGAGACATCATGGAGATGCTCAGGATCAGAGGGGGGTGGTCCGCCCCAAAGCCCACCTCGGACGAGTCCGTGTTCCTGGAGGCATTTGAAGCATGCCCGTCTAACTCTTGGGTGTCCCCTCCAGCCGATGATCTGGTAGGTTTGATCACTACCAGGGCATGGAAAAAGCTGGACACTGTGGAGCCCGTCCCTAAGAGGCCTGACAGAATTCTTAGCCCCCCCCTCGGACAGGTCACATTGGAGTAAGGGAACCCCCATAGATGCCATGTTGGTGGCGGCAGCCACCAAAAGGCAACTGGCCCAGGAGAGTCCCTCGGTCCATCCCCCTGACAAGGAGTCTCGGGCGATGGACCATTTGGGGAAGTGGATGTTTACTTCAGCCACCTTCTCCATAAGGTCGCTGAACTACATGGCACACGTCCTACGGCTCCAGCGGGATCTCATTAAATTATATGCTGGGTCGCCCCCAGAGTCCATGTCGGCAGAGGACAAACAGGTGTACTGTACCTGAATGGCCACTCTCAGGTCTATTTCCATTACCTCTATGCGGCTACTGTCCCATGGTATGGAAGGAGCCGCTAGAGCTAGCAGAGCGGGCGCCATCCTAAGGCGACAGGCGTGGCTCTGCCACTGTGATTTCGTGGAACCCTTCAAGGCGTCATTCGCTAATGCCCCATTTGATGGTTCTGCCCTGTTTGGCAAGACCGTACGCGACACCTTGGTCCAGAGCGAGAAGGACGGTAAGACGTTGTCTGCCGTCGGAGTCCGCTTCTCTGCTCCCCAGAGGTCCTTCTCAAAGAGCCAAAAGGGACAGAAGAAGATGTGGTTCTGAAAGTCTCAGCAATCCCGTTTCGCTCCGGACACCCCATCCTTCAGAGGCAGAGGAGGACAGGGTGGATGCCGCCCTAGTGGCAGAGGGGGTCCCAAAAACTTTGGGTCCAGAGAACCTTTCTCTGATTGGCCCATGCAGCAACCCTGAGGGGTTACCTGACTGCTCCACTCTGGAGGCAGTCGGGGGGGCATTTCCCGAAGCACCTAGAAGCTTGGGAGTCCATCACGACAGACCGCTGGGTGCTTCGAATTATATCCAGAGGCTACGAGATTCCATTTCTCCATCCCCCTCTCAGACCCAGGTACCTCCCCGATGTCCCACCCGATCAGATGGAGGCCGCAGCCGCAGAAATTCATCAGCTGCTAGAAAAAGGAGTGATCCAGCACGTCCCCCCAGACCAGTACGGATCAGGCTTTTACTCTAGGTTCTTCTTGGTGCCAAAAAAGACGGGGGACTTAAGACCAATCCTCGACCTATCCCTCTTGAACCTGGCAATAGCCAAAGAAAAGTTCCGGATGGTCACTCTTCCATCCATTCTCCCCATCTTGCAGGAGAACGACTGGATGTGCTCCATAGACCTCAAGGATGCGTACTACCACATCTTGATGGGCAGACGATCCAGGAGGTTTCTCCGCTTCAGGCTAGGAGCCAGCCATTACCAATTCAGGGTGCTCCCCTTTGGTCTCACCACGGCTCCCCGGGTGTTCACCAAAGTGTTAGCGGTGGTAGCGGCCCACCTGAGACTCCAGAGAATTCAGGTCTTTCCATACCTGGACGACTGGCTCCTGACCACCCCCACAAGGCATCTACTCTGCACAGCCAGGAATTTCTTTCTTCGCCTAGCTCCCCGGCTGGGGATCACGATCCATGCTGGAAAATCCTCCCTGCTCCCAACTCAGATCATAGATTTTATCGGAGCCAGGTTGAACACAAACCAGCTCTTAGCCTTCTTAACTCAGGATCGGATGCGATCTCTAAGACTCCATGTGCAGGCCATTCTTCATTGCCCAACCCCTCCGGCGGAATTGGTCCTGAGGGCCCTAGGCTCGATGGCGGCTACCATCAGTCTCCTTCCCATGGCGCGCCTAAATATGAGAATTCTGCAATGGACCCTCCAAGTCCAGTGGTCCTTCCGGCATTATCCCCTCTGCCATCCTGTCCCTCTCAGCAGGGTTTGCAGGAGTGCCCTCTTATTTTGGCTCCAGTCTCCAGACCTCCAAAAGGGGCACCCCTTTTCTATGTCCCCTCCACTAGCCACGGTGACCACGGATGCCTCTCGTTTCGGGTGGGGGGGCATTGTTTGGGCAGGACCGTCCAAGGCACATGGAACCATATGGAGACCTCACTGCATATCAACATCCTAGAGATGAGGGCGGTGCTGTTAGCGTTGCAAGCACTTCAGAGCCTTCTTCCCGTCGGGACTATTGCGATCCAAACGGACAACATGTCAGTCATTTGGTATATCAACAAACAAGGGGGAACCAGGTCCTATCCACTTTGTCGAGAGGCCATGAGAGTTTGGGAATGGGCGATTTCCACCAACCGCTTTCTCATAGCGACGCACATTCCGGGCTGGTCCAACATCCTAGCGGACAAATTGAGTCGCACCATCCTCTCACCGTACGAGTGATCTCTGAATCCCAAAGTAGCGAAGCAGATCTTCTCCAAATGGGGTCAACCTTGTTGCGATCTTTTCGCCTCTCCTTCAAACACGAAGTGCAACACCTACTTTGCTCTAATTTCCCCACCCGGGGAATCACCAAGAGACGCTCTGGTGAATGCTTGGCCACCCGGTCTACTTTATGCTTACCCGCCTCTTCCCCTGATGCTGAAGTTTCTTCAGAAAGCCAGATGGTTGGTGAGCACAATAATCCTCATTGCCCCATTCTGGCATCGTCGGGCATGGTTCCCTTATCTGTGGTCTCATCTAGTGAATTCTCCCTGGATTCTAGATCCTGTCCTCGATCTGATATCTCACCCTTTGGGCCTGCCGGCCCCGAACCTGGGCAACCTCAAACTCACAGCTTGGTTGATCCAGTTCCACTGTTAGCTAGGACTCCCGGTATCTCTTCCCCGGTCAAAGTGATCCTAGTAGCTGCTCACAAGCCGTCTACTAGGAAAGTTTATTGTAACAAATGGAAACGCTTTTCTATTTGGGCAGAACATCAGAAACTAGATCCTTTTACAGCTCCGTTACCAGCTGTGCTGGATTTTCTGTCAGGATTATTCGATCAAGGTGCTAGCTCTTCCACAGTCAAAGTACAATTGGCGGCAATCACTCATTACCATATTGGATGTGATCTTGGCCCTTTGACCTCATCCAGATTGTGTAAGGCCTTCTTAAAAGGCACCTTCTTACTAAGACCTCCGGTGAAGGATGTAATTCTTCCCTGGGACTTATCACTGGTACTCCAGGCCTTAACAGCTTCTCCCTTTGAGCCTGCTGCTTCTGTAGATCTCAAATTCTTATCCTGGAAAATGGCTTTTCTGGTTGCTATTACTTCGGCAAAAAGGGTGTCGGAGCTTCAAACCCTTTGTGCCAAGACACCGTACTTGACTTTCCACAAGGCTAGGGTATTCCTCAGGACCAATCCCTCCTTTCTGCCCAAAATAAAGGCAAATGCAGGTTACACTCTTTGGATGTACACAGACAGTTAAGATTTTATTTGAACAGGACAGCCGGTCATAGGCAATCAGACCAGCTTTTTGTGTCCTTTGCTAAATCCAGTTGTATTCTCTTGGCTTATGAGAGTTCTGGCCGGCCTGCTCCTCATGGAGTCCATGCCCATTCTACTCGGTCTGTTTCTACCTCTGCTGCTTTTCGGGCTAGAGTTTCATTGGATGACATGCTCGGCTGCCACGTGGGTTTCTTCTCATACATTTATAAACCACTATAAGTTGGATCTGGTTTCCAGAGGGAGGGCATCCTTTGGCTCCGCAGTGCTCCGGAACATCCTTTCATAAGGGCATCCCAAGATTCAGGTAGCTGGGGACTCTGTCCCATAGGTTGATGCACAAATTAAGTTAACTACTTCAGATTAAGAAGTTATGTACTCACCATAACATTCTATCTGAGTAGGTAAACTTAATTTGTCAGCAGCTGTCCCTCCCTCCGTCCCCCTGTCCTCTTCGGATGTTCATAGATATTCCTGCTTCATGGTTGATTGTACCCAGTTTACACTAGGCAGGTTGTGATTGCAGGTCTTGCTTTTAGGCAACTCGATCTGAGGTCAGGAAGGGATGGCAGGGAGTTATGGGTAAGGGGGAGGAGTTTGGAGCTTGGATCTTAGCTGTTGGAAGATGCCGGCTCGGATCCGATGTGGATCCGATAACCCATAGGTTGCTGACAAATGAAGTTTGCCTACTCAGATGGAACGTTATGGTGAGTACATAACTTCTTATCAACAGAACTGGTGTTGCATTGACGTGCATTTTCTAAGCAACAAAATTATGAAAGTCTAATTGATATTGTTGACTTATTGCAACCGTCCGTGATTACCAGAAGAAATGACATTAATGAGGGACAAGGCATCACTATGAGACAAAATCAGAAATGTTCTACAAAATCAGACACAAATAAGTGGTTACTTTGCCTTACTTAAAATCAACAGAAAAACAGATTTTGCATCGACTTGCACCTTCTAAGCAGCAAAACTATGAAGCCACCAAAAAACAATGTAAAATAAATTTGTAAAAATTACTGTATAAAAAATAACCAAGTAAAACAAGAAAAATATGGCAGAGAATCCATTTAATGCGTAGAAAATGACAAGTGGCAAGCGCTTTCATGGAATAAAATCCACTTCATCAGACCATAAAACATATCACATGGAATAAAATCCACTTCATCAGACCATAAAACATATCAAACCAACTCACTCTTATATAAACGTTTAAAATCATTAACCAATAAAATCTGTCACTTTTTCAACTCTGTCAAGTAATTATATAAGGTCTCCTCCTTCTTAATCTCGGTTTTAAAGTAACCTTTTCATTAAGTCCTTCCTCCTTATTGGCCTCTAGGTTTAAAATCCAACTCAGCTTCCTATCTTCTGTTCTGCCCCTTATATCACCTAATCTGCCTGCATCATTTATCAATTCTATCACTGGAAATTTAAACTTATGTTGTTCTGAGGTCTCAAGCACATGTGCGGCATATGAGTTATTGATGTTACCCTGTCTTATATCTCAGACATGTTCTCTAATCCTTTCCATAAGCGTCCGATTAGTTTTTCCTATATAAAATTTCCCACAGATATGGCATTGTGATAGATAGACCATGTGTTTAGACTTACAGGTCGCTTTAATGTCAAAACTATATATTTGGCCCATTCTAGGGTGTTTAAAGAAATTTTCACTGTTAATATATGAACAGAAGTTACAGTTCATACAAGGCCACATAACTATTTGCCGTTTAGACAATGTAACGTCAGTAATTATGAATATCCAAGTCACTGCGAAGTGAGTTAAACCTCGCCCACAGGTAAGTTAGGTGTTGGAACATTCATACTGGTATATGTGCAGTCCTCACAAGCAGACTCTTGTATGGAATATTCATTCATATACATATCATGGAATGTGTTGCATTGGCAATCCTTGCTACAGGAACCTTCCAGTGGCCAACAGGGACATGAATGTATCCAGAGACATCTGCCTTACGGGTAAACCAGCTTCATTTTGCCATATTACCTCGCCACAACAATAAGTAGAACATGCTGGAGGGATAGATTCCTGTCACAGAGACTCCCCATGCTTTGGAACAAAGTTCCAAATTAAATCAGGCAGAGCCCCTCACTAACACTCTTCAAGAGAAACCTTGACGAGTGGATGGGTAACAGAAAATACACCCCTGGGACCACTTCATTGGCTCTGCTTGACAGAGGATCAGTTAATTAATCAATGGGGCAGCGAAAGCCGACACACTCTGGCTAGGCTTATAAATGCCCTCGGGCAGATAGCCTAGTACCTACCTATGAACAAAGTATTAGTTTAAGGGTGTGCACACTTATTCAGCCAGGTTATTGTAAGTTTTTATTTTTTATATTTTTTTCTCCTAACAGATTTGTTTATTTTTCAGTTGAATGATATTGTACAGGTTATAGGTCTCATTAAAGGTGGGAAAAGTTTTGAAATGATTTATTGTGGTCTCATTTTTTTATATCACAAAAACTTTGTGTGTGCATGTGTGTAGATATCTATCTATACATATATATTTAATTATATAGCTATATATCTATCGATAGAAATATATATATATATATATATATATATATATATATATACATAAATATATATATATGTGTGTGTGTGTGTGTGTGTATATATATATATATATATATATATATATGTGTATATATTTATATATATATATATATATATATATATATATATATATATATATATATATATATGTATATATATATATATGTATATATATATATATGTATGTGTGTGTATCTATATATATGTATGTATATGAAATTTCTGTCTTGGAAGACTTTGTTTCTAGCAGCCATCACATCTGCTAGATGATCAGAGTTACAAGCACTGACTGTCAAGCCCCCTTATTTGATTTTCCACAAAGACAGAGTTTCTCTTCGTAAAAATCCATCTTTTATCTCTAAAGTTTGCTCTCACAATAACTTGAACTAAACTATAGAGTTGCCAGTGTTTTTCCCTAACCATTCCAATGCAGCAGAATACAAATTTCACAAGTTGGATGTTCAAAGTTCTATTTTCACAGGACTAAGGAACTTAGAAAGTCAGACCAGTTGTTCGTATCATTCTCTGATTCTAGACTCGGTCTCCCAATATCCAAAGTGGCCTTATCAAATTGGATTTCGAGCTGCATTTCCTTCATTTATTCTTATAATGGAAAGAATCTACCGTTCAAGATTTAAGGCTCATTCTACACGATCCCAGTCTACATCTGCTGCCTTCCAAGCCAGAGTTCCAATTGACAGTATTTGTGCAACAGCAACCTGGGCTATCCCTCATACCTTTATTACTCATTACAAATTGGACCTGACCTCTAGGAGTAGAGCCTCCTTTGGTTCCACGGTACTCAGGAGTATTTTTCCGTGAGCCACCCAAGAATAAAGTGCTAGGGACGCTGTCCCATATGTAAGAATGAAGGCGAGATAGGACTACAGAACATAAAGAAGTTAAGTACTCACCATAATGTTCCACGATGTCCTTCAAGGATGCATCTGCAGTCATAACATATGGGTTGTCCTGCCTCAGGCAGCCCTTCGGTCGGCCGGATTCCAAAGTCTGGGTCTGGCCTCGGCTGATGTCGCACTTTCCCCTACGTCAGAGCGTGTGGGGTATAAAAGCATCAGCCGACGCCATTTTCCTCAGTCTTTCTTGCCGCGCGGTGCCCGAAGCAGAAGCTGTTCGCAAGTGCCGGTCGGTCAGATCCAGTGAATTCAGCTACCGAAGACTTCGAAAAAGCTAAGTACCCCGTTGGGGACTCTTTCTTGCCTCAGCCGATGTCAGACAAAGTAAATAATTGTTTAACTTGTGGGAAACAAATACCTCATAAGGATTTCCATTCCTACTGCCTTCCTTGCTTAGGCCCAGACCATGACGTATCGGCCTGTTCAGCCTGTGCTTCCTTCAACCGACGAACTCTTAGATGTCGGTCGGAGTTTGCAGAGGAATTTTTTGGGGCCAGTTTTGCATATAAAATGCCGTCGGAGACTACGACTTCGCATTTGGTGAAAAAACGGAAGGACAAGGACCGACACTCGCCGCCCGCGGTTTCGGCTGAAACCACGGTAAAGCCTACCGCGAGTGTCTCGGTTTCGGCCGAAACTGAGTCCTCGGAGTTTCCTTCTTCCGAAACCATTCAACCGACCACCGCGGCCCGGGAGGCCCCAGCTGAGTCGGCTACCGATCTACCTACCGAAACCAGTGTCCAGGAAATGTCTGACACCATACCTTTGGACATTTCTACTCCTGCACGTGGGGCAGCTAGGCCCCCTGCTTCCATGTCCATTAAGGCCTTTTCTAGGGCTAAAGCTGCTAAACTTTCTAAAGCTTTGCCTCCCAAGACTACCTCCCAGAGGCCTTCCTCTAGTTCTCAGATCCTCAGCCTTGCAGAGGACCTTATTTCTTTAATTAGGGGTTCACAACCTCACCCAGACAGGACCTCTCAACCTCCACCAGACAAAAGGCCCAGGACTGACCCCTCTGACCCACACTCTTCAGATGAGTCCACGGATGGCTCTGAGTTGTCAGACCACCAGGAGGAGGCTTATTCGCCTTATGAGGATTCTGATGCTGAAGAATCTATCCCTTCGGCCTCCCCTCCTGAAGAGTTTTCCTTTGGTGAGACTCTACACTCCATGAGAGAGCATTTTCAATGGCAAGGTCAGGAATTCTCTGATTCTAGAAAAAGATTAAGGACCTCTTTACATCTGCCTCAACATAGGCCCTTAGCTATACCTCCTGTTTTGAATGTAATTGATGATGTGTACAATAATGTCAGTACTGCCCCTGTTACTCTCCCTCCGGCCCCTGCCAAGCCTGATAGATACTACAGGGTCCCGGATTCTCATTTCCATCTGTATAAAGCACATTCTGCAAACCCAGAAACTATTTCTCAGGGCCCTAAAGGGGTTGCAGCCGCCACAGCCAAAAATCCTCTACCCTCTGAAAGAGAGTCTAGAGCTTTAGAGAGATGGGGAAAGAAGGTATATACTTCTGCAACTCTTTCTGTCAGGGCATTAAATTGTCAGTTTCATATGATACAGTACCAAGAGTATTTGTTAGATGAACTGAATAAGAAACTTTCTTCTCCTGAACCCCTTGACCGTAAATCCCTGCAGGATTTGGTACACAACTCACAGCAGGTTAGTAATCATTTCTTAAAATGTGGCTATGATGCATTGGAGGCTTCATTTAGGTCAGCTATGACTGGGGCAGTCATTCGTAGGCATGCCTGGCTGAAGGAACAATCTCTGCCAGACCATGTTAAAGCTAAACTCCTGGATGCTCCAATGGAGAAAAAATTTATTTGGCTCCTCTGCTCAGGAGGTCTTAAAAAAGTTTGAAGAAAAGGCAAAATCTGGGCAAACAGTTAAGGATTTCCTGCAAGTACAACCACCTAGATTCAGCAGAAACTGGCCTACTAAGAATTGGTCCTTTCCAGACTCGGACAGAGCCCAGAGAGGCAGGAACAGTCGCCCTAGAGGCAGAGGCCAATCGAAGGGCTCCTACAGAGGCCGTCAGTGGCAGCCTACCAACCAGAGAAGTAGTGCAACAGCAGCAACAACAACTACCACACCAGGACAGGCTCAATGACTTTACTCTGATTCCGCCTACCAGGGATCAACTGGAAGCACCCTTGGGCGGAAAGCTGGCTTTATTCTCAAAAAACTGGCATTATATTACAAGGGACGCATGGACTCTGCAAATAATAGACAAAGGATACAGGTTCCACTTCCGCACTTTGCCAAAAAGACACGGAATGCCAAACCTACCACCAAATCAGAGGCCAGAGGCTTTAAGGCAGATCAACAACTTGCTTCAAATGAAAGCTATAGAAAAGGTACCACTTTCAGAACAAGGCCAAGGATTTTACACAAGACTATTCCTTGTACCAAGAAAAGAAAATCAATGGAGGCCTATTCTCGACCTGTCCGCTCTGAATACTTACCTCATTGTCCCAAAATTCAAGATGCTGACCCTACAGCAACTTCTTCCCATGTTGGGCAAGGAGTCTTGGCTGGTGACTCTAGATCTCAAGGAGGCATACCTGCACGTCCCTACTCGACCAAGTTGCAGAAGACACCTCAGATTTCTTGCAGGATCAGAGCATTATCAATTCTCAGCATTGCCCTTTGGCTTATCTACTGCACCCAGAGTATTCACGAAATGCCTGGCATCAGTAATTGCACACTGCAGACTTCAGGGGATTCAGATCTACCCATATCTGGACGACTGCCGTATACAAGCGGACAACAAGAAAAATTTGATAAAGGACTTGGCTTATGCCATCCACCTGCTACAGGCCTTGGGATACACAGTCAACATCCAAAAGTCAAGACTTGTGCCATCCCAAAGAATAACCTTTTTGGGTGCAGATCTGGACACAACCACCCAAATGGCCTTTCTCACAGAAGAAAAACAAAAACAACTTCCAGATTACTTCATGATTCTGACAAGACAAACTCAGCTTACTGCAAGGAAAATCCTGCAGGCCCTGGGTTACATGGCATCCTGCATAATTCTGATACCACAGGCCAGGCTGCATATGAGAAAATTACAATGGTACCTAAGGAGTGTATGGTCTCAACACAGTCACAGTCTAGAAGCTTTGATACCAATCATTCCTTGCCTTCAAAAGGAATTTCTGTGGTGGGCTCAGGCCTGCCAGTCCAACAGAGGGTTGCCTTTCAACAAACCAAAAACAAAACAAACCATCACCACGGACGCTTCAGACCGAGGATGGGGAGCACACTTGGAGGGCAAATGTATCCAAGGCCTATGGTCTCAAGGTCAGCTACGCATGCACATAAACCAAAAGGAAATGCTGGCAGTGATGCCTGCAATCGAGGCTTTCAAACCCTTCCTCCATCAAGGCCACCTGCTAATAAGGACAGACAACACCACGGTCATGTGGTACATAAACAAGCAGCGAGGCACACACTCCTACCCTCTCTGCCGGCTGGCTATGAATCTATGGGAACTATGCCTGAACCTCAATATCCAACTACAGTCCCAGTTTGTGCCAGGAAAAGAGAATACACTGGCAGACAGCCTAAGCAGAACTACCATGGATGCACACGAATGGATGCTGCACCCAGACATCTTCCAACTCCTAGCAAAGGAATGGGGAATGCCGGAGATAGATCTGTTCGCCTCCCCTCTCAACCATCAACTGAAGACATTCTGCTCAAGGACATACCACCCACAAGCTTGGAGGGTGGACTCTCTCTCTTTCAGCTGGAAAGCTCTAAAAGTATATGCCTTTCCACCTCTCCCATTAATGTACAAGGTTCTACTGAAGATCAGGGAGGAGCAGCCAAAAGTGATTCTGATAGCTCCAGACTGGCCAAGCCAACACTGGTATCCATTATTGAGAAGCCTGTCTCAGGCAAAACCATGGCCTCGCCCCCTATGGCCTCCTCTTCTGACGCAGAACAATTTCAAGATCATGCATCCCAACTTGAAAACATTGTAGCTAACTGCCTGGAAAATTCCTTAAATCCCAAACAAGATGCCTTATCACAGAGAGTGAAGGACATCATCTCGGAAGCTCTCCAGCCTTCCACAAGGAAGACATACTCAGCTAAATGGAAAAGATTTCTCATTTGGAACACATCAAAATGCTCAGATGTGACAGTGGCAAACATGACACATATTCTGGAATACTTAGCAGAATTGTTCCACAATGGCCTGTCCTATTCTTCCATTAAGATTCATGCCTCAGCAATTTCAGCAGAATACAATGTGGATCCACCTATCTTCTCACACCCTCTCCTCAGGCAATTTCTGAGAGGGATCAAAAATATTAAACCTCCAAGAAAACCCCCTCTACCCGCTTGGGATCTCAACTTTGTGTTGGAGAAACTAACACTTCCTCCATTTGAACCAGCAGCATCAGCGGATCTACAGTTTCTGTCTTGGAAAACTGCATTCCTTCTGGCAATAACTTCAGCAAGAAGAGTATCTGAGTTACAAGCATTAATGGCAGTACAGCCATTTCTTATCTTCCATCAGGACAGAGTTTCACTAAGAACCAATCCTACTTTTATGCCAAAGGTGGTATCTAGGGTATCCTTGAACCAAGCTATTCACTTGCCTACGTTCTTCCCAAATCCACAGAATAGGGGAAAACCTTCTGCACACCCTGGATATACACAGACAACTACGCTACTACTTGGACAGAACTAAAACTAGCAGAAAGACTGACCAACTATTTGTAGCATATGCTACTGGGGTGCAAGGAAAAGCAATTTCCAAACAGACAATTTCAAAATAGATAGGAAATTGCATTCGATTTTGTTACTCCTTTCATGGAAAGACAGTTCCTGAAAACATCAGGCCTCATTCCACAAGGGCCACAGCCACCACTACAGCCTTCCTACGAGGGGTGGCTACCAAGGACATTTTAGAAGCTGCTACTTGGAGCTCTGTGCATACATTTGCCAAACATTACAATCTACCTTTACACTCCAGATCCAGAGCAGGTTTTGCTACTGCAGTCCTGCAGGGGATATTAACTACACCATCCTTTTCTTAGTACCTCCACCCCCAGATTGGCTATGGTATTCTACCCATATGTTATGACTGCAGATGCATCCTTGAAGGACATAGTACAGTTTTGTACCTACCATAAATGTAGATGTCCGATAGGTATGCATCTGCAGTCAGGTTTACCCTCCCTCCTACCCCTCAGTGGTATTCCTAGGGTACTTACCCCTCTTTTAGCTAGCTGGGGGAATCTATTATGGTGTATGTGTTTGTATATACATGTATATAATTATATAAGTTTGCAAATGTTTGGAACCTTTTTGCATTTATCCAAATTTAGCCTTCCTAGAGGGCACCTGGCATCTGGGGCAAGAAAGACTGAGGAAAATGGCGTCGGCTGATGCTTTTATACCCCAGACGCTCTGACGTAGGGGAAAGTGCGACATCAGCCGAGGCCAGACCCAGACTTTGGAATCCGGCCGACCGAAGGGCTGCCTGAGGCAGGACAACCCATATGTTATGACTGCAGATGCATACCTGTCAGACATCTACATTTATGGTAGGTACAAAACTGTACTTTTGTAATCCATCTCGCCCTTCATTCTTATGAACCCACCTACCCTCATCCTGGAAGGATCTGGAGACAGGATAATATTACCATAATAAGGTGGATACCTTTCATTATTGTTCTTTCTGGATAGCCTTAGTTCTGTCTTTCTATAGTTTAGCAGCAAACAAGATCTGGGGATTGTACTTGTGCACTATGGGATACCTACCTAGCCACGAGCCAACTAGAAGACTTTCAGCTTTGTAATGGGCCAAGTTGGAGCCAAGGATCGGCTCCAAACCCATATGTAAGAATGAAGGGCGAGATGGACTACAAACATGGAACGTTATAGTGAGTACATAACTTCTTTTTTACAACAGTTAATGCATTCTGTAAACCAAGTTAGTAAACATACTTTGCAGTCTGGTTTTGATGCCTTAGAAGCATCTTGCAGGGCTGCTGTCACTGGGTCTGTACTGAGAAGGCATGCTTGACTGAAAGAGCAAATCTTGCCAGACCATGTCAAAGCAAAATTACTAGATGCTCCATTAAACCAGGGAAAGTTGTTTGGCGCAAAAGCAGAAGACGTTCTTTAAAAAGAAAATGGAGGAAAAAGCTAAATCTATGCAAACTGTAAAGATTTTTTACAGGTGCAGCCACCTAGATTCAGTAGGCATTGGCCTTCTAAAAACTGGTCCTTTCCAGTCCCTCCCAGACATTCTCAATCCAAACCCAGGGGCTACAGGCCACCAAGACTACAGTCTGAGGGTATGCAGAGATCTAAACAATTGAGTGCTCCCTTCTCTAAAACAGGGAGTGGTAAGCCACCCCTTATGGAAAAAGTTCACAATGACTTGTCTATCTTCCTTCCCAGCAAAGCCCAATTACTTGCACCCCTAGGAGGAAAACTCACCCTGCATGTACAAAACTGGATGTCCATTACCCAGGACCCGAGGGATCCTAAACATTGTATCCCAGGGATACAGATTCTACTTCCACTCACTGCCAACCCCAAGCGGGTTGCCAGACCTTCCTCCAAACCAGTGGGGGAGGCTCAAAAGCAAGTACTTTCTCTTCTCAGTATCAGGGCTATGCAGCCTATTCCTGTAGAGCAAAGAGGACAGGGTTTTTACTCCGGACTATTCCTGGTGCCCTATCCTAGATCTGTCAATTCTCAACACCTTCCTGGTGGTCCCAAAATTCAAAATGTTGACTCTGTAACAGCGTCTTCCTATGCTAGCCAAGGATGCCTGGCTAGTCATCCTAGACTTAAAAGAAGCTTATCTGCACATCTCCATAAGGGAGTCTTGCAGGAATTATCTACGTTTCAGGGCAGGCTCCATGCACTATCAGTTCTCTGCACTTCCCTTTGGCTTATCTACTGTGCCCAGGATATTCACAAAGTGCCTAGCTCCAACCATTGCATACTGCAGGCAGATTAATATTCAGATTTACCCATACTTTGATGATTGCCTGATTCAGGCAGACAGTCAGGAATTGCTACTTCAGCACCTGGCATTTGTAAAGAGACTTCTAACTTTTCTGGTATACGTCATCAACGAAAAGAAATCAAAAATGGTACCCAACCAAAAGATTGTATTCCTGGGAGCAAGGTTGAACACAACTTCCCAGATGGCATTCCTCACTCCAGAAAAACAGGCTTATTTGACAAAGTACTTCAAACTAATGGCCACCAAAACCCAGCTATCTGCAAGAAAAATACTGCAAGCCCTAGGGTTCATGGCGTCATGCATTCTACTAATTCCATATGTAAGACTGCATATGAGAAACTTCAGTGGTATTTAAAAAGTCTCTGGAGTCAACATTCTCAGGACCTGGAAACACTGATTCCTATTATTCCTTGTCTAAGGGCAGAGTTCCTTTGGTGGGCAGAGGCATGCAAGCACAACAAGTGACTTCCTTTTACTCAACCCCTCACCACCCAAACCCTGACAACAGACACATCAGACTATGTGTGGGGTGCTCACATGGCAGGCAAATGCATTCAAGGCAAATGGCGCCCAGAACAAATTCCCTTGCGTATCAATCAAAAAGAAATGTTAGCCGTACAGAATGCTCTGACAGCCTTCTTGTACCTTATCCTTCCAGGGCAACTTCTGATAAAGACAGACAACACCACAGTTATGTGGTACATAAACAAGCAGGGGGGAACTCATTCCTACCCTCTCTGCAGGTTAGCCATGGCTCTATGGAACACAGCCCTGAGCAACCAAGTGCACCTGCAAGCCCAATTTCTGCCAGGCAAACAAAATTCACTGGCAGACGACTTAAGCAGAAATCTGCTGGCCCCACTCGAGTGGAAGCTGGAACCAAACTCATTCAAACTTCTAATCCACAGGTGGGGGACTCCAGAGGTGGACCTCTTTGCCTCCCCCCAAAACCATAAATTGAGCAAATGTTGCACCGGAAATCCCCACAGCCAAGCATGGAAAGTGGATGCCCTATCCTTTACATGGGAAAACCTCTCAATTTATGCCTTTTCCCCTCCTCTCAAAAGTACTACTCAAGATCAAACAGGACAGGCCAAGGACAATCCTTATTGCCCCAGACTGGCTACGCCAGCACTGGTACCCACTCCTTTGCAGTCTGACAGCAGTGCCACCCTGGCACCTACATCAGACCTCCTCCCTGCTGTCCCAGCAGGAGGGCCAGATTTTGCATCCACAGCTGCAAACACTGAACCTTGCAGACTATCTTATCCCCTGAATACACACCACCAACAACCCTCCGCAAACAAGTGCTGGGCATCATCCTTGAGGCCAGAAGGCCTAGTACTAGGAAATCCTATTCAGAAAAGTGGAAAAGATATTGTTCTTGGAGCCAGTCTCAAGGAAAGGACACAGCTGTGCCCAACTTACCTCAAATCCTAGATTACCTAGCAGAGCTACTCCACAAAGGCTTATCCTTCTCATCAATTAAAATTCATGCATCTGCCATCTCAGCTCACTACAATACTGAGCCACCTCTATTTCCTCACCCTCTCATCAAACCGTTCCTGAGAGGAGCTAACAACTTAAGGCCCACAAGGAGAGCTCCCACCCCTGCCTGGGACATTAACTTTGTACTAGAGAAGCTCACACTTCTCCCTTTTGAGCCTGTTGCTACAGCACAGTTAAAATTCCTCTCTTGGAAAACAGCGTTAGTTCTAGCCATCACTTCAGCAAGAAGAGTGTCTGAGTTACAGGCACTAAAGGCTGTGGAACCCTTCATTATTTTCCATGCGGACAGGGTTCCCCTCAGGACTAACCCATCATTTATGCCCAAGGTGGTATCCATTGTGACTTTAAACCAAATTCATCCATTTACCAACCTTTTTCCCTAATCCTTGGAATAAAGGGGAAAGGATTCTGCACTCCTTGGACGTGCACAGACAACTCAGTTTCTACCTTGACAGAACTAAACCTTTCAGAAAATCTAACCAGCTACTAGTCAGCCAGTGTTCTTGTAAAAGTCAAATATGAACACCACGTAACTCCATGCTGAAACTGACAAGGTAACTGACAAAGTTCAGTTACTTTTTAAACTTAATTTTCAACAGTGGTGCTAAAATATGACTGCAGAGTTAATTGTGCTAGTGGAAGGCACTCTGGTGTAACAACATGCAATTCCTGCTGTGTCTCACAGTTCACTTGGATTTAAGCACAGAGGTGCCTTGAGATGGTAGTCAAAGTTAATGAGATAAGAAAGTAAAAGACATAATTATAACAAAGTAAAAAACATCAATGTTAAGTTGTCTATCTCGCCTTCATTCTTGCTGGTTGGGTTCGGAGCCGATCCTTGGCTCCGACTCGGCCATCTTCTAAAGCTCGAGAGCTATTTACTGGCTCGAGGCCTCCCCATATCCCACAATGCCTGACGCTAGATCCCCAGATCTCGTTTGCCGCTTCTGCTACGAGGTTGCTTTTGCTGGCTCAGGTCGTATTTTTGTCTTAATAGGTTTTATATAAAAAAAATTTTCATATAAATAGTTAGCGCTTAGTTCTTATTATAGTAGTTTAGTACTTTTTGTCTCTGTGTAGTTTTAGATCTATCCCATCCCCTTAGAAAACTCGTTTTTACTGTTAGAGAGTCCCCCCCCCCCTTTCTTTTTCTCTCTTCAAGGTAGCCGTTTTAGTTAGAGGCTAACCCTTGTTCTCTAAAATACCTTTTGTAGTGTTTTCAGGTAGAAATAGTTGTAGTACTTTACTTTTTATAGTATATATATATATATATATTATAGTTATAGTGTGTGTGTGTGTGTGTGTGTGTGTGTGTGTGTGTGTGTGTGTGTGTGTGTGTTGTTAAGGTGTGGTAACTATTTTTTTTTTTGTGTGTGTACGGTTCTTTATACTTGTTACCTACTGTTGGCCTTTTTTTCCTGTGATTTTTCTTTTTACAGGATGTCCAAAGATACTAAGGTATCAGGATTCGAGGTGTGACTCATGCTGTCAGAAAATGTCTCTGACAGATGGTCACACTTCTTGTCTACTGCTTGGGCGCCCTACACCTGCAGGGCTCTTGTTCGGTGTCACGCCTTTAGTCCAAGAGTCCTGCAGGAGCGTAGGAATAAGTTAATCCTTAGAGGATTACTAAAACCTGAAGAGTCACCTGCCAAGACTCAGCCAGGGAAATCCTCCAAGCCATCGAAGCCATCTGCTCCCAGCTCGGAGCCGTCGTCGGGTGTGGCATCTGCTTCGCCTTCGGTTCCGGCCGGGACCGAAGTACCTGCCTCTCAGTTGGCTCAGATCCTGGTGTCAGAACCTTCTGGGAGCCGAAAGCATTCTAGGTACCCATCCCTAGAGTCTATTCGCTCGGCTCCAGGGTCGCCTCTGTTACAGTCGGAGCGAAGTCACTGATCTCACTCTTCTCAGTTTTCGAGACTGTCTGACCATGACTTGGAGAGAGTGGTGAGCAGACTTTTGAAATCGCAGGCCCTGGCTAAAATGCTATCCAGCCCCCCTCGTCACGGTTCAGCTCTGCCAGTCTCTGCAGTAGTTCCTCCTTCGACTCACCTCTTGAGTTCTGAGCCGGAGCTGGTTGGGGTTCGGATCGTGGAACCGTCGGTGCCGATACCTACCCTTTCGGTTCCTTCGGCTCCGATCACTTCCATGGTGCCATCCTTGGAGGGATCTGGGCGCCGAGACTCCCTCGTCTGTTCCCAGGGGACGAGTGGCATCGGACCCTTGTCTGACCCCGTTCTCCCTCTCGGAGCTTCGGCGCAGGTGAGCTCAGCCCCTACATCGGCCTTGGAGCCATCCCTCTCTGTGCCGGGGAGGGTTCCGGTCTCTTCGGAGCCTGAGCCTTCTTCTCTGCCGGGAAGGGGTGCCTTCGAGGTCATGAGGAGAGTGCTGGCCCCTCAGTCAGCCCCACGATCAGCCTCGTTGGCTCCTCCCCCCATGGTGCCTGCGTCTGCCTCTGCCCCTCCTCCAGACCCCAAGCGAGGAGAACAAGCACTCCAGGTCGCCCCAGTGGGTGCCTCCTCCTCTTCCGAGGCCTTCCCTGATCATTCAGAGGAGCCCCCTTGAAAGAGGAAATGTAAGAGGAAGCATGTCGACTTCCCTGAGTCTGACACTTCGGATACCGACTTAGAGGATTCGGAAGGGTCCCCCTCTGAAGATGTCTCCTTCTCAGACATCCTTGAGATGCTTAGGCAGAGGGGGAAGTGGACTACCCTTAACCCTTCTGAGGATGAGTCTGTATATCTGGATGCATTTGGTTCTCACCCCTCCACCTCCTGGGTGTCTCCGCCTTTCGATCCACTGATGGCAGTGGTGGCTTGAAAGACGTGGTCAGCCCCAGACACAGTGGAACCAACTCCCCGAAGGCCCATGAAATTCATGACAGCACCACAAGACAAACAATTTTTGACAAAGGGTGTCCCTGTTGATGCTATGGTGGTAGCAGCGGCCACGAAAAAGGAGTTGGCTGAGACTTCTTCGTCTGTCCATCCCTAATAAAGAGTCTAGGACGATGGACAGCTACGGAAGCGGATGTTTTCCTTAGCGACCTTTTCCATGCGGTCGCTGAACTATTTGTGCCATTTTACACACCTTCAAAGGGATCTCCTTAAGGAGCTAGGAGGTACCCTTCAAGATCCATCAGCTGCGGGGGCCCAGAATAAGATTACCTCCCAGCTGGCGACTCTTAATTCGATAGTGAACTCCTCCATGCGGCTCATTTCTTATGCGGCCGATGGGGCGAGTAGAGCCGCAGGCACAGGTGTGGCCTTGAGAAGGCACGCTTGGATGCGGTTATGTAACTTTGCCGACCCCTTTAAGGCGTCTTTCACCAATACCCCTTTTGATGGTTCTGCTCTTTTTGGACCACAGGTGAAGGATACCCTTACCAGGTGTGAGCAGGAAGGCAAAACTCTCTCTCTGCTGTGGGAGTCCATTTTTCCACTCCTTCTAGATCATACCCCAAAAGTCAGAAAAGTGGCAAAATGTGGTTCCGGAAACCCCAGGGAGCCGTGCCTGACACACTTGGTGAGTTTCCCTCCAGGGGCAGAGGAGGGAACAACAATAGGCGCCACCCTCGAGGCAGAGGGGGCTCGCAAAATCAGGGCAGCAGAGATTCCTTCTCTGACAAGCCCTTCCAGCATCCCTGAGGGGCTGCCCACCTTCAGAGGCAGTTGGGGGAAGATTATCACTGTACCCAAAAGCCTGGCAAGACATAACTCAAGACAGATGGGTACAGGCCATCATATCCGGAGGTTACAGAATTCCCTTCGTTCATACCCCTTAAGGTCAAACAAATCCCTTCTAGATGTTTCACCCTGTCTAATGCAACAAGCAGTCCAAGAGATCTCAAAACTGCTACAAAGAGCCATCCAACGAGTCCCAGCAGACCAGCAAGGATCCGGAATTTACTCAAGATTCTTTTTGGTACCAAAAAAGACAGGGAACTGGAGACCCATTTTGGATCTCAGCAGACTAAACAGGTCTGTACAGCCAAGCATGGAAAGTGGATGCCCTATCCTTTACATGGGAAAACCTCTCAATTTATGCCTTTTCCCCTCCTCTCAAAAGTACTACTCAAGATCAAACAGGACAGGCCAAGGACAATCCTTATTGCCCCAGACTGGCTACGCCAGCACTAGTACCCACTCCTTTGCAGTCTGACAGCAGTGCACCTGGCACCTACATCAGACCTCCTCCTGCTGTCCCAGCAGGAGGGCCAGATTTTGCATCCACAGCTGCAAACACTGAACCTTGCAGACTATCTTATCCCTGAATACACACCACCAACAACCCTCCGAAACAAGTGCTGGGCATCATACTTGCGGCCAGAAGGCCTAGTGCTAGGAAATCCTATTCAAAAAAGTGAAAAAAATATTGTTCTTGTAGCCAAAAGGACACAACTGTGCCCAACTTACCTCAAATCCTAGATTACCTAGCACAGCTATCCACAACGGCCTGTCCTTCTCTTCAATTAAAATTCATGCCTCTGC
The DNA here is from genome assembly GCF_019279795.1 of Protopterus annectens. NCBI lineage: Eukaryota > Metazoa > Chordata > Ceratodontiformes > Protopteridae > Protopterus > Protopterus annectens. The sequence goes on along the minus strand of NC_056737.1, from coordinate 1,577,631,452 downwards.
CATCTCAGCTCTCACTACAGTACTGAGCCACTTCTATTTCCTCACCCTCTCATCAAACCGTTCCTGAGAGGAGCTAACAACAAGGCCCACAAGGAGAGCTCCCACCCCTGCCTGGGACATTAACTTTGTACTAGAGAAGCTCACACTTCTCCCTTTTGAGCCTGTTGCTACAGCACAGTTAAAATTCCTCTCTTGGAAAACAGCGTTAGTTCTAGCCATCACTTCAGCAAGAAGAGTGTCTGAGTTACAGGCACTAAAGGCTGTGGAACCCTTCATTATTTTCCATGCGGACAGGGTTCCCCTCAGGACTAACCCATCATTTATGCCCAAGGTGGTATCCATTGTGACTTTAAACCAAATTCATCCATTTACCAACCTTTTCCCTAATCCTTGGAATAAAGGGGAAAGGATTCTGCACTCCTTGGACGTGCACAGACAACTCCAGTTTCTACCTTGACAGAACTAAACCTTTCAGAAAATCTAACCAGCTACTAGTCAGCCAGTGTTCTTGTAAAAGTCAAATATGAACACCACGTAACTCCATGCTGAAACTGACAAGGTAACTGACAAAGTTCAGTTACTTTTTAAACTTAATTTTCAACAGTGGTGCTAAAATATGACTGCAGAGTTAATTGTGCAGTGGAAGGCACTCTGGTGTAACAACATACAATTCCTGCTGTGTCTCACAGTTCACTTGGATTTAAGCACAGAGGTGCCTTGAGATGGTAGTCAAAGTTAATGAGATAAGAAAGTAAAAGACATAATTATAACAAAGTAAAAAACATCAATGTTAAGTTGTCTATCTCGCCTTCATTCTTGCTGGTTGGGTTCGGAGCCGGTCCTTGGCTCGACTGCCATCTTCTAAACTCGAGAGCTATTTACTGGCTCGAGGCCTCCCCATATCCCACAATGCCTGACGCTAGATCCCAGATCTCGTATGCCGCTTCTCCTACGAGGTTGCTTTTGCTGCCGCACGTCGTATTTTTGTCTTAATAGGTTTTATATAAAAAAAATTTTCATATAAATAGTTAGCGCTTAGTTCTTATTATAGTAGTTTAGTACTTTTTGTCTCTGTGTAGTTTTAGATCTATCCCATCCCTTAGAAACTTCGTTTTTACTGTTAGAGAGTCCCCTTTCTTTTTCTCTCTTCAAGGTAGCCGTTTTAGTTAAGAGGCTAACCCTTGTTCTCTAAAATACCTTTTGTAGTGTTTTCAGGTAGAAATAGTTGTAGTACTTTACTTTTATAGTATATATATATATATATATTAGTTATAGTGTGTGTGTGTGTGTGTGTGTGTGTGTGTGTGTGTGTGTAAGGTGTGGTAACTTTTTTTATTTTTGTGTGTACGGTTCTTTATATTTGTTACCTACTGTTGGCCTTTTTCCTGTGATTTTCTTTTACAGGATGTCCAAAGATACTAAGGTATCAGGATTCGAGGTGTGACTCATGCTGTCAGAAAATGTCTCTGACAGATGGTCACACTTCTTGTCTACTGCTTGGGCGCCCTACACCTGCAGGGCTCTTGTTCGGTGTCACGCCTTTAGTCCAAGAGTCCTGCAGGAGCGTAGGAATAAGTTAATCCTTAGAGGGATTACTAAAACCTGAAGAGTCACCTGCCAAGACTCAGCCAGGAAATCCTCCAAGCCATCGAAGCCATCTGCTCCCAGCTCGGAGCCGTCGTCGGGTGTGGCATCTGCTTCGCCTTCGGTTCCGGCCGGAACCGAAGTACCTGCCTCTCAGTTGGCTCAGATCCTGGTGTCAGAACCTTCTGGGAGCCGAAAGCATTCTAGGTACCCATCCCTAGAGTCTATTCGCTCGGCTCCAGGGTCGCCTCTGTTACAGTCGGAGCGAAGTCACTGATCTCACTCTTCTCAGTTTTCGAGACTGTCTGACCATGACTTGGAGAGAGTGGTGAGCAGACTTTTGAAATCGCAGGCCCTGGCTAAAATGCTATCCAGCCCCCCTCGTCACGGTTCAGCTCTGCCAGTCTCTGCAGTAGTTCCTCCTTCGACTCACCTCTTGAGTTCTGAGCCGGAGCTGGTTGGGGTTCGGATCGTGGAACCGTCGGTGCCGATACCTACCCTTTCGGTTCCTTCGGCTCCGATCACTTCCATGGTGCCATCCTTGGAGGGATCTGGGCGCCGAGACTCCCTCGTCTGTTCCCAGGGGACGAGTGGCATCGGACCCTTGTCTGACCCCGTTCTCCCTCTCGGAGCTTCGGCGCAGGTGAGCTCAGCCCCTACATCGGCCTTGGAGCCATCCCTCTCTGTGCCGGGGAGGGTTCCGGTCTCTTCGGAGCCTGAGCCTTCTTCTCTGCCGGGAAGGGGTGCCTTCGAGGTCATGAGGAGAGTGCTGGCCCCTCAGTCAGCCCCACGATCAGCCTCGTTGGCTCCTCCCCCCATGGTGCCTGCGTCTGCCTCTGCCCCTCCTCCAGACCCCAAGCGAGGAGAACAAGCACTCCAGGTCGCCCCAGTGGGTGCCTCCTCCTCTTCCGAGGCCTTCCCTGATCATTCAGAGGAGCCCCCTTGAAAGAGGAAATGTAAGAGGAAGCATGTCGACTCCCTGAGTCTGACACTGGATACCGACTTAGAGGATTCGGAAGGGTCCTCTGAAGATGTCTCCTTCTCAGACATCCTTGAGATGCTTAGGCAGAGGGGAAGTGGACTACCCTAACCCTTCTGAGGATGAGTCTGTATATCTGGATGCATTTGGTTCTCACCCCTCCACCTCCTGGGTGTCTCCGCCTTTCGATCCACTGATGGCAGTGGTGGCTTGAAAGACGTGGTCAGCCCCAGACACAGTGGAACCAACTCCCCGAAGGCCCATGAAATTCATGACAGCACCACAAGACAAACAATTTTTGACAAAGGGTGTCCCTGTTGATGCTATGGTGGTAGCAGCGGCCACGAAAAAGGAGTTGGCTGAGACTTCTTCGTCTGTCCATCCCTAATAAAGAGTCTAGGACGATGGACAGCTACGGGAAGCGGATGTTTTCCTTAGCGACCTTTTCCATGCGGTCGCTGAACTATTTGTGCCATTTTACACACCTTCAAAGGGATCTCCTTAAGGAGCTAGGAGGTACCCTTCAAGATCCATCAGCTGCGGGGGCCCAGAATAAGATTACCTCCCAGCTGGCGACTCTTAATTCGATAGTGAACTCCTCCATGCGGCTCATTTCTTATGCGGCCGATGGGGCGAGTAGAGCCGCAGGCACAGGTGTGGCCTTGAGAAGGCACGCTTGGATGCGGTTATGTAACTTTGCCGACCCCTTTAAGGCGTCTTTCACCAATACCTTTTGATGGTTCTGCTCTTTTTGGACCACAGGTGAAGGATACCCTACCAGGTGTGAGCAGGAAGGCAAAACTCTCTCTGCTGTGGGAGTCCATTTTTCCACTCCTTCTAGATCATACCCCAAAAGTCAGAAAAGTGGCAAAATGTGGTTCCGGAAACCCCAGGGAGCCGTGCCTGACACACTTGGTGAGTTTCCCTCCAGGGGCAGAGGAGGGAACAACAATAGGCGCCACCCTCGAGGCAGAGGGGGCTCGCAAAATCAGGGCAGCAGAGATTCCTTCTCTGACAAGCCCTTCCAGCATCCCTGAGGGGCTGCCCACCTTCAGAGGCAGTTGGGGGAAGATTATCACTGTACCCAAAAGCCTGGCAAGACATAACTCAAGACAGATGGGTACAGGCTATCATATCCGGAGGTTACAAAATTCCCTTTGTTCATACCCTCTTAAGGCCAAACAAATCCCTTCCAGATGTTCCACCCAGTCTAAGGGAACAAGCAGTCCAAGAGATCTCAAAACTGCTACAAAAAAGAGCCATCCAACGAGTCCCAGCAGACCAGCAAGGATCCGGAATTTACTCAAGATTCTTTTTGGTACCAAAAAAGACAGGGAACTGGAGACCCATTTTGGATCTCAGCAGACTAAACAGGTCTGTACAAAGAACGAAGTTCCGGATGGTCACGCTTCACCCCATTCTAACTTTTTTGGGTCAGGACAGTTGGATGTGCTCCATAGGTCTTCAAGATGCATGATACCATATCAAAATGGGCAGGCGCTCCAGAAGATTCTTCCGCTTCCGGCTGTGAGCCGGTCATTATCAGTTCTGAGCTCTGGCCTTTGGTCTCACCACAGCCCCCAGGGTGTTCACCAAATGTATGGCAGTAGTTACCTCTCACCTGAGACGGCAAGGATTCCAGGTGTTTCCCTATCTAGACTTCTGGCTCCCTACTGCTACCACCAGACATCAGCTGCTACGAGCCAGGAACTACACCATCCAAACTTGCTCCAAGCTAGGTATCACAATAAATTTCGAAAAGTCTGCATTGTCGCCTTGTCAGTCTATAACCATTACAGACGCAAGTTTAAGTACAAAAGACATGTCAGCGAGACTTCCGTTACACAAAGTATTAGATATTTGCTGACATGTACAGGTGTTATTAGGATGCAAGAAAATTCAGGCCAGATTCGTCCTAAAGACATTGGGCCTCATGGCAGCGGCGATCATACTAGTTCCCCTGGCTCGTTTTCATATGAGGATTCTTCAGTGGTTGCTTTTCACCCAGTGGTCATTTCTACAACTTCAATGTCTCACATGATTATGATTACACAGACATGCAAAGACCAGCTTGCTTGGCGGATGGTTTCCCCGTCAGTACCCCAGAGCAGACCATTTGTTCTTCCTCCTCCAGTAGCCATGTTGACCATGGATGCCTCCCTGATCGGGTGGGGGGGCACTAAAAGGGCAGAACAGTCCAAGGCACATGGCAACCCCACGAGTACCATCTGCATATCAATGTCTTGGAGATGAGAGCTGTGCTTTTAGCGTTGCAAACTCTTCAGAACTCTCTTCCCACTGGGACCATTGCAATTCAGACAGACAATATGTCGGTAGTGTGGTACATCAACAAGAAGGGCGGAACAGAGTCCTACCCCCTATGTCGAGAAGTACTCAGACTCTGGCAATGGGCGATCTCTTCCCAGTGGTTTCTGATAGCAATGCACATTCCTGGGAAGTCCAACGTTATAGCGGACAGGCTGAGCAGAGCAATTCTCATGCCTCACGAGTGGTCTCTCAATCAGACAGTGGCGGACCAAATCTTCCGCAAATGGGGTGGCCTTGCTGTGACCTTTTCGCAACCCCTATCAACAGCAAGTGCGACAGTTTCTTTTTCTCTCCTCCCTCTTCCCGGATACCCTCCCAGAGATGCTCTAATCCATGATTGGCCTCAGGGACTTCTTTATGCATTCCCTCCATTTCCCCTGATTCCCAAACTAATACAGAAAGCTACCACGCTGGGATGTAAGATGATCCTCATTGCCCCATATTGGCCTCGACAAATTTGGTTTCCGTTCCTGCATCATCACCTCCTGGAGCAGCCCTGGACCCAGTACCAGACCTCCTGATCCATCAGTCGGGCGGGCTGCACCAATCCCTGCAGTCTCTCAACCTCACTGCTTGGTTGCTCCACTTCCAACCTTAGCCAGGCTTCTGAACATTTCCCAATTGGTGCCTGAAATCATCTTATCTTCGCACAAATCTACCACCAGAAAAACTTATGCTCGTATGTGGAAACGTTTGTCTTGCTGGGCAGAGTCTAAAAACATAGATCCCTTTTCAGCCCCTGTCCACCACGTTTTAGATTTCTTAGCGGAACTTTTTCAGGCTGGGTCCTCTTCTGCCACCTTTAGAGTTCAGTTAGCCGCAATTTCAAATTTTCATACAGGCCTATCTGAAACTAGTATCATATCCCATAAGCTTTGCAAAGCTTTTCCCAAAGGGACTACTTTGCTCAGGCCCCCAGTAAGAGATCCCCCGCCTCCGTGGGATCTTAATTTGATCTTAGCTTCCCTAATATTGCCCCCCTTTGAACCCGCAGCTTCATGTTCCTTAAAGTTTCTTTCGTGGGAAAACCCTCTTTCTTGTGGCAATTACCTCAGCCAGAAGAGTTTCCGAACTCCAGGCCCTTTGTGTTCGCCCTCCTTATTTAGTTTTCCATAATGACAGAGTTTCGCTCAGGACTAATCCCTCCTTCCTTTCTAAGGTACCTTCTGAGAGTAATTTGAATCAGTCCATTGATCTTCCGGTCTTCTTCCCAAATTATTCCAACAAAGCTAAACATAAATTACATCAGTTGGATGTTCATAGACAATTACGTTTCTACTTGCATAGGACTAAACAAATTAGAAAATCAGATCAGCTCTTCCTGTCCTATGCTGAAGGTAAACAAGGTCTACCAGTGTCTAAAGTAACTCTATCTAGGTGGTTGACGTCTATTATTACTTTGCTTTATCAATTGAGGAACAAACAGCTCCCTGCTAAACCAAAAGGCCACTCTACTAGGGCTTTAGCTACTTCTGTAGCTTTTCAGGCAAGATTACCAATGGAAGCCATTTGTGCGGCATCTGCATGGGCCACTCCCCATACATTTATTTCTCATTATAAGTTGGATGTGGCCTCTAGGAGCAGAGCTGATTTTGGTTCCACTGTGCTGAAGAGTCTGTTCCGATGAGCCACCCAGGACTGAGGTGCTAGGGACACTGTCCCAACCAGCAAGAATGAAGGCGTGATAGACAACTTAACATTAAGAAGTTATGTACCTACTATAACGTTCCGTATTAGTTGTCTTCTTCTCGCCTTCTTTCTTGCGTCCCACCCTCCGTCCCCCTATCCTAATAGACCGAGAAGAGTTGCCCTCTGAGTTCCTTTTAGCTGGCTGGGCCTTATCTGGTTTGTTCCCTCAACCTTTTAGCTCTGTAGCTAAACATATGCTGTTAGGACAGGTGTCCTTATATTTGTCTGTAGTTAGGTCTACCAAACGAGATCTGGGGATCTAGCGCCAGGCATTGTGGGATATGGGGAGGCCTCGAGCCAGTAAATAGCTCTCGAGCTTTAGAAGATGGCTGAGTCGGAGCCGAGGATCGGCTCCGAACCCAACCAGCAAGAAAGAAGGCGAGAAGAAGACAACCAACATGGAATGTTATGGTAGGTACATAACTTCTTATTATGTCTGAAGAAAGAGTCTTTAACTTCATCTCGCTGTGTTCTGCTTACTAGAAGGGGAACGTACCATTACTGAACTGTTTGCCTGCCAGGTGGATGACTCTTTATGTGGCAGAGCTTTGACACTTCAGTTATTTCTTACTGTCAGCTGCTCAACAGACTGACTATGAAGGGCATGACCACCTTTGTTATGTGGTGTTAGAATTGATGAAGCGGTGTTGGCTACTAGCAGAGCTACGTACATACAAAAGTCTTCATTCTGTTATTGTAGCATCATTAAGGGCAATGTACTGGTACACCCCTTTTACCCCAGTTGAGGTGGACTGAGGTAAAAAATGTGAGGTTTTCTGGACTGCCAGGCAAAGCAGACCACATATCATATTTGAAACTAAACTGTGTCATGTTTGGCATCCTGCATAGAATATGCAACTGCACAGAGTTTTCATGAAACAGGAAAGAATGTTCAGTACATTTTTTTTCTGCGAAAGCAACTCTGTTCAACCCCATGCAGAAGTATGAATACTCAAAACTTTCTCTTTAGCGTTGCTTCACATGGGGACCTACGTGATGGTAGCACTCAAGGGGAATAGTTTGCTTTGATAGTTAAACAAGGAAAATTCTCACCCCCTTTTGTGGCAAACAGAAGGAATTAGAGGAGTGGCACACTGAGTTCACAAGAGGAGCTCTTACTATGTCAGAGCCTGCACAGTGCACTCTTACCTACACTCTGTTCTGAGCTCAGAAGTGGGACCTTTCAGCTAATCTCTGTAACAGATTGTTGGGTTATCTCTGTGAACCCTGTCAAAAAAAATGTTTTCCTTGAAAATTAGTGGAATAAAATAACTAATTTGAGCACAGAACATTAGCAATATCCTGTGGTCAGCTACACATAAGGTGGCACAGTTCCTAAGAATACAACTTCCACCTGTGGATTTCCAAAAACACTTGAAGGAACATGGATTATTGACTGTTAATTTCTGTTCAAAATATTAACCTATTTTTACAGACAGAAGGAATATTTTAAAAGATAACAAACAACAAAGGTAGCCACTGCATATTGTAAACCAAGTAAAAGCCAAAAAACAAAACTATCAGAACAGTCAAATGGTTCCGAATGTAACTAGACAGAAGGAATATTTCAGTTAAGTTTACACTTGACTTCATTTGTGAGTTTTACAGTAGTCTGTTATGTGAGAGACTTTTATTGCACCATCTGCATTGCATATTTTATACTTTGCTGATGTATAAATGTGTTTGGTTTCATACATCTCAACTGTCTTTGCCTTTTGCCTTGTTCCTCGTAAAGTTGTTGATTTTTCTGGAAATCACTGAGGATTGAAATCTGTCAGTTATGCCAGGCATTAGTTTCATACACCTTATTGTTTAGAAATACAGGTTTATGCAAAGCCTGTTCTGTTAACTTTTTTAAATTATTGAGTGTAATTTTTAAAAATTGTTCCTGTTTTGGGGACTTTGTTCCCCCATTGTTTTTGACTTTGCCCCTGATCCTTAAATAGAGAGGTTGAGAGCTGTGGTGTTCTGTAGCAGCTTAAGAGCTGTCTGTGGATCTCACTGGTGGTGTCTGTGCATCTTGGATGAGCAAGAGATAATACTTGATTGGTCTAGTTTTTGAAAAGGTTGAGCAGGTTTTGACAGAGCAGTCTTGCCAGTGAATCCTTTGTTGATGTCTTGGAGATTATCCAGCAGGAATGCTACCGGTCTTCCTCTCTGGATTATTTCCATGACTTTTCCAGACCTTGTTAAGCTAATAGATCTGCAGTTTCCAGGATTTTTTTACCCCCTCCCCCTTTCAAAAAGGGGACACCAGTTGATATCTTCCTGCCATCTAGGAAAGAATCTATTGCGGACCTCAGTCAAAACATACTGTCATAATTTCTGAGAATTCTGGGAGGCAGCCCATCGGGTCCTTGTGCTTAACTTGCCTCCCTAAGGGTGACGGCCAGTTCCTCTGAACACGTTGCCTCTCAGGCCTGGAGTCTGAGCACTGTTCTTCTAGTTCTGTTGTCTGTCTTCTAGCATTGTACTTTCTCAGAGTTTTGTTGTTAATTTGTCAATCAAGTGAATCCACCTGTGAGCACTCCCTAATTAAATGACTTGTTCAAAGTGACACAGTAGGTAAATGGAGACTGAGGGAATCAAACTCAAGACTACATGATCAAGCTTATTAAATGACTTGTTCAAAGTGACACAGTAGGTAAATGGAGACTGAGGGAATCAAACACAAGACTACATGATCAAGCTTATTAAATGACTTGTTCAAAGTGACACAGTAGGTAAATGGAGACTGAGGGAATCAAACACAAGACTACATGATCAAGCTTAGTTAGCAAGCTGGTCCCTTAATCCTCTATGCCAAACAGTTCTGTATCAAACAGTTTCTGTACATCTTTCATTGCTATATCCAAGAGCAGAAGTGTGTTTCTTGAGTTCTAAGATAAATAGATGATGACAGATGATGATTTATTGATGAAGATGTCAGTTTTATGATGCATTGTTGGCCTAAATGTTATTTTTCTGCCTTGACACCACTAAAAGCATACAGATGATTTCTTAAGAGCTCATTCTTTTAGACCTCAAATATATATTACTGTATCCTCTGGGATTTTGCTAAGTTAAACAAACTTGAATTGATCCCATTCTAACCTGCAGCTTCAGCCAAACTGAAATAGACATTTTAGAAAACATTCAAATTGGGGGTATTCATGTCTGCTAGAGAAATTGCTGAGATACATGCTTTCTTTTTTGATCCAGTATGCCTGGCATTTCATAAATATAAAGTTAATCTTCATATGAATCTTTATGCCTAAGGTAGTCATGGCCATTTGTTTTCCAAGCCCCCACACGGTTTTCTAACCAGTGAGAATATATACTCCATTTGCACTAATAGTTAAGGTTTTATTTTAAAAAGACAAAAGTCATCCACAAAGACTACAACTTTTTGTATCCTTTGCAGAGAGGAAGCTTGGCAAGAAAATACCTAATCTGACCATAGCCAGATGACTGTGTGGATTCATACAGTTTTGCCTTAATCATGACAAACCTGTCTCTACAGTAGGTGGGCACATTCCACTACAGTGGTTGCTACATTTACATACTTTCCTTGAAATGTAGCTGCAGATGTTCTTTGCAACAGCAAAACAGCTACTTGTTCTTCTGTGCACCCCTTTGCAAGGTGCTGTAAGCTGTATGTCCTAAATGGTTTTGTATATTCCTTTAGGGCTGTTGTATCCTGGAAATGTTTCCACGGGAAGGTCCACAGAGACAAATCTGCTGTTATTTATAGAGGATGTAGCTTTACCCATCAGATGTGAAAGTTGTGCATTATCTGTAAAATTAGACTTAAGAGTGGACCCATCCTCTAAGATATCAGTTTGCTTTTCCCTTCTTCTGGTATAGCTGATATTCAGTTACTGTTGTCTACTCTTTTTGATCATTTGCACTTTTTTTGTCTTACCAAATAGCTGGAGAGGCTTGGCACTGCAGTGCCTCATGAAGAGGGTACTTAGCCTAGAAAGTTAACCTTTTATTATATGTTCACTTTTAATTAATGACCTAGATACATATACATTAATAGAAAAGAAAACAAAACCGCATTAACATTGTTAATTACTTTCATGAATTATACATTGTTTTCTTTTTGGCAGTTATCATTTACTCTAGCATTATACAAATTGCTCAATTCCTGCCTTCCCTTAAACCTCATTCTTCCTCCTGAACATTGTTCTGCATGTATTGTTCACACAAATTCCATTTATTTCTTTATAAGGGGGACTGAGCAAATTACAAAGATCCCATCTCAAGTTGGCAGCCTGGAAAGCTTTTATCTGTCTGGCAGTCCTAATGCCTGTGGCTTTAGTTCTGTTGTAGAAGATGGATGTAGTCTTGTAGCTTTATCATTACAGCACATACATCGCTTTTTACTTCATAATAAGAATACCTTATGGGGGAAACTGTCAAAAGTAATAACCTGCTGTTCCAAGATAAATTGGCATTGTTTACATGCCCCACATCTTCGAGTACCATTAATGGTACTAGTTTTAACACAGGTGGGGGGGTGCTCAAGAAGATATTAAACAGTTCGTAGCTCATTTATATGCAAAATTAGGTTTCACTCCAGTGTTTTATTCGTCATTCACCTTCAGTGGGTCTATATTAGAAGATCGAATGTTTGGATGATCGAACACCTAAGCATAGATCTTCTAATATCGAACCTAAGAATATAGAACCTCCCAAGGAAACGTGCACATCGGCCAGTAAAAAAAAAAAAATTTACATCCAAACTAAGTGGGGAGGGGGCCCCCCACATCCCCCCTAACTAAATATACCAACTCCGAGATCGCTTAACAGTACAGAAATGGCAAAATCCAGTGAACAGCTAAGGAAAATCTTTCCCTGCGTTAAATCGGCCGTTTGACATTTTTTGCTTTCGATATTAGAAGATCGATGTTTAGGTGTTCGATCACCTAAACATTCGATCTTCTAGTATAGACCCCCCCTTCAATATGTTCCAGCTGGTAAGTACTATTTTCTTAATTTTATTCAAACAATTGTTGAATGTCAACACAAAATAGTTCTTAAACTTAATTTTATCATGGCAGTCTTTAGCATCGTGTCGTACTTGTTCACCTAGAAGGGGTTTATATCTAATCCCCCCGCCATTAACCATCATTTAACAAAAACAGTGGATAATTTCTATCCAAAAACATATCCAAAATGTTTTCCACTTCTGACAAGAAAATATTGTAATCACATCCTTGCTGCCCTCACTAGTTGTCCCTTAAAGATGTTCTTAAAATAATGTGGATGGCAACTATGGAAATCCAAATAACAGGTGATATAATGCTCTTGTGGACTTCACAGATTCCAAATACTGACTGGATGTAAGGGTGCGCATTGTGTAAAAAATTAAATAGATCTGGGGAAATTACTCACAGAAAAGAGTAGGTATAGAGAAGGGTATACAAATTTTTAAATTTCCAAATGGACTCTGTTACGGAAGTAGCGAGTATTTTGAACTTGTAAGTATGTATGACAGGCATGGTCTATAATTGATGGTTTATTATAAAATGGAATAACTCCCAGATAAAAGGCTTGTTTGGTGAACTTAATGTATTGAATAATAATATTAGCAGTGATCTATTTTTTGAGCATAATTTACGCATGTCTTTCGAACGCCCACCCAACCACAGGGGGGACATGCAGACTCCACACAGAAGGCACTCCCCGCACCCCATCCGAGAATCGAACAGGAGAACCTCTTGATGTGAGGCAGCAATGCTACCGCTGCAACACTAATGTACTGTGTTTATTAAAACTGTTTTAATTATTGTCTAAAGCCCATTCCTTTGGAAATGATTTATCCAATAGGACAGAGCTGTGAATGGTTGTTGACACTACATGACCCTACTTTGCTGTTTTTAGTTGGTGGTACTCGCAGGCTGCATGGACACACACTGTTTGCTTCTGAGTTCATATAAGAATATTATTCTCCTGTAATAATCCTTCTTTTAGAAGGGCATTGTTTCACTTTTTGTACTTCCCGCTCTACTCTTTTCAGAGACAAGAGGTACAGCAGTGGGTATGATTCCTGTTTTCCTTACCCCTGAGATATTTACTTTGAAAGGCTGGTGTAAGTCATCTTTGTTAGAAGTTCTTATCACCAGCTTTTAAAAGGGCGCCAGTCATGTTAAATTTTTGTTGTGTAGGCGTTTGCCAGATCTAGAAAGGCTACTTGCTACACTGAGTGAATTCTGTATAGTGAGTTGAATTGTACAAGTAATATCTTAATCTGTGGATGTATTCTGTAGCACTCAAAATACTGTCCATTTTTGTATTGGCCTAGAAATCTAATCTGTTTTTCTCCCCCGCAGAGCTGAAGGAAGTAGTAAAGTTCAGTCTAGAATTGAACTGCAGCAACAGCAAATGCGCAATGCTAACAAGACTCCAGTCGCTTCTAAAAACTCGCCTCCATATACTTCCAAGAACTCTCCTCCATATCCTTCCAAGAGTACGCCTCCACTCCCTTCCAAGAGCTCACCGTCTTACTCTTCAAGAAATTCACCAGCTTATAAGAACTCTCCTACTAAGGAAAAGCCGTCATCTGCCACACCAGTGGATGACATTGAACGAGGTAAGCTTTGGTAGTTCATTAATGCCAGATAAATTGGTGAAATGTAGTTTATTTGCAAATGATCGTGTATTTGACTGTATTTGCAAGGAAGTTGTAATACTAAATTAATTGTTTTTTCTTTTTCAGTTTTCCCTGTACATAACTGTTTTGATAGTATATTAAAAAAGTTAGGTGGCACATTAGTGTAGTGATTAGTAACTGCTGTACAGCACTTGGCTCTCTACTTCTGTTTCTAGTTGTGGAGTATTTTGCTAGGCAAGTATTCATGTCCTCCCTCTGTTCACTTTACTCCAGGATCTCCAATCTCATTCCGTATCACAAACCAAGTAGAATTGTTGGCCATCTACATTGCTCATGGGCATGTGAATGTACACGACAGGTGTTCTGTCCAGGATTGGTTCATAGGCTTTTACTAATTTACAGTAATGCAGAAGATAACACGTACTGATGAGAGACTAATAAGTCCCCCATTAAGTAGCTTTTTCTCCTCATATCTCAGGTGAAAATGTTTGACACCCATGCTGTCATACTGACTGGTTTTAAAGGTTGCTAAGGAAATACTCTGCTTTGTATGTAAAGGCAGCCTGTTTCAGAAATGTGGATTATGTTGGGTTATGTACATGTAACGCAAGTTGGTGGTGGTGCTGTGGTAGTATAGGCTTGGGTCTCTAGAGATGGTGTTTGCTATATCCCTGGTTCTGTTTAGTTGAAGAATTTCAGAATGTTAGTTTGTTCATTGCATGTGCGGTTAAGTAAAGACCAATTCTCAGGAGGTTGCACAATACCGAGTAGAGGCGCAGTATTTATAGTCTGTCAGAGCAGCTAAGGGTAGTGAAACCTGAGATTTTTTTGGTGAGTAAACAGGGGTGTCTCACACTAGTTTAGATGCTTAGCAAGCTCTTTGCCAAAGGGATTTTTATATTCAGTGATGGGCCCAGTAGTAGAGGAATAAAGTAGGTGTGTTAACTTCTTTGGATCTTAAGGATGTAATACAAAGTATACAGTGTCAAGGTAGAAGGATTTTCTAACCATCACAGAGACATGGTGGTTAAAGGAAGACATGTTATCAATATGGATGCCCAAGTCCTTGATGACTGTGTCAGGTTTAAGTGGAATGTTATGTATGCTGTAATCAGTAGTGATGTTAGAGTTACCAAAGGAAACTATGCTGCATTTTTGTCATTGAAGTTAAGTCCACAATTAGGAGAATTTGAGTATGAAAACTTGGATTTCATAACTTCTCCCAGTTCACAATCTTCAGCAAACTTCGTTATTTATAATTTATTGATATCAACTTTCATGCCAAAATGCACATACCACCGGGACAGAGCTCTGTTAGATACCACGGGTGTCACTCTTCTGTTTAGAGCAAATGCCCCTAACATTAATGGGATGGGTTCTTTCAGATAACCAGTTACCTCTCCAGAAAACTGTGTGTGAATTATTGAGTTGGAAAGAGTTTGTCATTAATTCCACTGTTTGAAAACCTTGGCAGTGCCAAGATAGCGTGTATTGTAAGTCACTTATCCATGGCCTCAGTAATCCTTTTGGAGAATTCAAACAGGTTGAGCAGACATAATCTGCTCTTTACAAAGCCAACTGATGTGTGTCCAAGAATATAAGGTCACCTACATTGTGAATTATTTGTTTAGCTATAATTCATTTCATAGCCTTGGAAATAATACTGAAGCTAATTGGCATGCAATTCCCAGACTGAGTAGAGAGACCATCTCTGTGCAAGAACACTACAAAAGCCTATTCTTAAGGCTTCGATGGAAACATACACAAATCATATATCAGTAAATTAAAGCAAATGGGTATTAATGTAATCTTTATGATCAGAATTGCTGCATTGCTTACAAATAGGACATAACAAGTATCGTGCAGCAATTGGACAGGTGAAATTCTTGGGTACAGTCAGGGTGTCCCTCATACTTGGTTAGGTTGTATCTTTCTAGTCTAATTTTTCACCTGAGCAGTTCTGTAGTCTGTAGATGATTTGAAAATTGAAAAAACTGATTACATCTGTTGTAAGTAGGTCATGTCAGAAAAAGAATTTGACTAACACTCGGGCATATGAGAATACACTGATAAATACATCAAAGACTATGCATATGAGATTTGGGAGACATAGCTTGAAGGGTGAATATTTAATACAGCAAACTGATTTAAACTATGGATTTATTTATGAACCTGAGTATTTGGGTAGATCATATTTAGTTTTTCTGATAATCAAATAAAGAACTTTTTGGTGTGTGCGACCATGCATCAAACTGGAACGTAAAAAACAATACTTCTTCTTCTATAATTAGTAATTTTAATTAAGTGCACAGGTAAGCGCTTTCACAACAGCTTCTTCAGACCAAACAGCACACTTTTACAAAAACTCTTAATATGTACTAAAGGTGATCATGACGTAACTTAATTGTTAACTATTTGTTAACCTTTAACATCATTTAATACATCAGAAAGCACTTATATAAAAATGAGTTGAGAAGTATAAAAGTAGTAAAAACACATGCCTTACTGTGTCACATCTTACCTTATACATTTTTTAAAAAATATATAATTAAAAATATACATTTAATAAATGCAAATGAAAAGTATAAAAAGTATGAAATAAAAAATATGAAATAAAAAACACAGCAAATGTTACATATTCATTCATGATACATATGCTTCCCAGACATGTAAATGTCCTGCTGTAAATGAATATTATATATATACATGTTATATTAGATAATTTCCTAGAGGGCTTTTAAAATAGGTTTGAGAGATGCCCTTTCATTGAGGCCATGACATCTATCTAGTCTTAATTTCAAAATCTATGTCATTTCTCTTTTTTTCAGTAAATTTTTACACAATGCTCAGCTTCCATTCCTTCGGTTATTTGGGTCCCCAATCCAAGACATTATATCACCTCAATTGTTTTGCACAGATTCTAGACACAGCTTGCTTGTGACAGATTCTAAATGGTCTATAATTGTACAAAATATCTTAATCGTGGATGATTTTTAAAAAAAATTAGTTACAGTTTTTGCACTAAATCTAATTGATGTTTTAGATCTATTTACCAGTATCCCCCACAAGGATGGTCTTGATTTATTTCAGTCTGCCATTGCCGAACTTACTGATCTGGATGACAGTTTAAATCAATTTTTAGTTGAAGTTGTACCTTAATTTTCTCCAATAACTTCATCCTGTTTGAAGGCAAGTTTTTTGACAAAGCAAGCTGTGGCTATAAAGGGAAATTCCTTTTATAAGAATCTCCTATAAGGAATACTATCTGATACATATATATATATATATATATATATATATATATAATATATATATATGGTAAATGTATTTATTTAAATATTGTATTTATGTATTTAAGAAGTTGTAATACTAATTAATTGTTTTTTCT
This sequence comes from Protopterus annectens, assembly GCF_019279795.1. Lineage (NCBI taxonomy): Eukaryota > Metazoa > Chordata > Ceratodontiformes > Protopteridae > Protopterus > Protopterus annectens. The sequence continues at coordinate 1,577,614,883 of NC_056737.1, read as the reverse complement.
TTTAAATTTTCCATGTACATAACTGTTTTATGTTTTAATAAAGATTACCAACATTTGGTATATTTATTAGTCTTTTGGGTATGATTGGCTTCTTTCTTTGGAAAAGATTGTATTTCAGGAATTTTTTAAACATGCATCCCTTTTTTAAACTTGCTCAGGATCCCCTAATCTTTTCTTAATTCACCATACCAAGTAGAAATTGTAGACCTTTTGACATAATTTTAAGTACTTCAAAAGGATGCTTTGGTTTGAATATATAGGCATATATTTTTCTGTTATTTGGATTTCCATAGTGCACCCAGATTTTAATAATCCTTTAAGGGTTTCCAGTGAGACAGTCAGGTGAAATGATTATAACATTTTCTTGTAAAAAACTGTTGGGTTTTTAAGGTTGCATGTTTTTGGATATATTTATATGTTTTTAGACCTGTCAAAACTTAGGTTATGTGGTTGTTAGATATAAACCCCTTGTGGTGCTGCGGTAAATAGCAATGATGCTCTGATGGGTTCTATATCCCATGATAGAGCTTATTTTAAATTAAGAGAATGTATTTAAAAGTGGAATATTGGAAGTAAATGATTAAATTTTGAAAACACTGGATGTGAAACCAATTTTGTATATAAAACAGTCAGAGCAGTAAAGACCTTCTGTGAAACCTGTTAAGTAGTACCATTAATGGTACTCTAAGGTAGGGCATGTTGTAACCCTTCTTTGAAAGGGCAGGTTATTTTTTTCATTTTGCCCATAAGGGAATAATAGCATGGGGTTAATTTTGGATCAAAGGGGATTGCTAGAAGTAGAAAAACAATTAGGAAGGATTTTTAACCATCACAGAGACATGGTGGTTCAAAGAATAATTTAAATAATGCCCTCTGAAATGACTTTTGTATGTTTAACCTTAATTTTATTTTTGGGCTTTTAATGTGGTGTCCAAGTTAAAAGTTCTAGGGAAAGACAGAGGGAACTGATCTGGCAATTAAGGCTAGGTATAACTCATGGACTTGGACTTGATAAAGTTGGATTTTTAAAGCTGCCGGTCAAATTAAAATTGGTATTTATAAAATTATGTATAAATATTTATTGGTCTTTTAATGTATATTCAAAAGAGCTTATAGATACCAGATGGTTTAAACTCTTCTGGTTTTAGACCCAAAATTCCGAATAATTGGGATGAATTTGTTCTGGTTGGGTAAATTTTCACTGTTGTTTATTAAAAGTTTAAAGGGATTTCTAAGTAACATGTTTCTAATGAAGTCCTGTACCTGTAGGGACAAAAGCACTTAACCAATGTACTGTGTTTGTTGTTTGTCTTTTGGCTTTTCCCGGTTAGGAGTCGCCATAGTGGAACTGATTGGCAGTAGATTTTCACGAACACCGAGGTGCCAGCTCGACGTCCAACCTTCAATGAAGGCACGCCCATTTACACATGTCCTTCGAATGCCCACCCAACCATGGGGAGGACAATTAGACTCCACACATAAGGCACTCCCCGCACTCCTGCCAAGAATTGAACGGGAGAACCTCTTGCTGTGAGGCAACAATGCTACCGCTGCACCACTAATGTACTTTGTTTATTAAAACTGTTTTAATTATTGTCTAAAGCCCATTCCTTTGGAAATGATTTATCCAATAGGACAGATCTGTGAATGGTTGTTGACACTACATGACCCTACTTTGCTGTTTTTAGTTGTTGGTACTCGCAGGCTGCATGGACACACACTGATTGTTTGCTTCTAAGTTCATATAAGAATATTATTCTCCTGTAATAATCCTTCTTTTAGAAGGTCATTGTTCCACTTTTTGTACTTCCTGCTCTACTCTTTTCAGAGACAAGAGGTACAGCAGTGGGTATGATTCCTGTTTTCCTTACCCCTGAGATATTTACTTTGAAAGGCTGGTATAAGTCATCTTTGTTAGAAGTGCTTATCGTCATGTTAATTTTTTGTTGTGTAGGCATTTGCCAGATCTAGAAAGGCTACTTGCTACACTGAGTGAATTCTGTATAGTGAGTTGAATAGTACAAGTAATATCTTAATCTGTGGATGTATTCTGTAGCACTCAAAATACTGTCCATTTTTGTATTGGCCTAGAAATCTAATCTGTTTTTCTCCCCCACAGAGCTGAAGGAAGTAGCAAAGTTCAGTCTAGAATTGAACTGCAGCAACAGCAAATGCGCAATGCTAACAAGACTCCAGTCGCTTCTAAAAACTCGCCTCCATATACTTCCAAGAACTCTCCTCCATATCCTTCCAAGAGTGCCACTCCCTTCCAAGAGCTCACCGTCTTACTCTTCAAGAAATTCACCAGCTTATAAGAACTCTCCTACTAAGGAAAAGCCATCATCTGCCACACCAGTAGCATGAGGTAAGCTTTGGTAGTTCATTAATGCCAGATAAATTGGTGAAATTTTAGTTTATTTGCAAAATTTTTTACATAACGTTTTGATAGTATATTATAATTTTGGCAGTCTTTACAAAGCCAACTGATGTGTGTCCAAGAATATAAGGTCACCTACATTGTGAGGTATTTGTTTAGCTATAATTCATTTCATAGCCTTGGAAATAATACTGAAGCTAATTGGCATGCAATTCCCAGATTCAGTAGAGAGACCATCTTTATGCAAGAACACTACAAAAGCCTATTCTTAAGGCTTCGATGGAAACATACACAAATCATATATCAGTAAATTAAAGCAAATGGGTATTAATGTAATCTTAATGATCGGGATTGCTGCATTGCTTACAAATAGGACATAACAAGTATTGTGCAGCAATTGGACAGGTGAAATTCTTGGGTACAGTCAGGGTGTCCATCATACTTGGTTAGGTTGTATCTTTCTAGTCTAATTTTTCACCTGAGCAGTTCTGTAGTCTGTAGACGATTTGAAAAATGATAAAACTGATTACATCTGTTGTAAGTAGGTCATGTCAGAAAAAGAATTTGACTAACACTCGGGCATATGAGAATACACTGATAAATACATCAAAGACTATGCATATGAGATTTGGGAGACATAGCTTGAAGGGTGAATATTTAATACAGCAAACTGATTTAAACTATGGATTTATTTATGAACTTAAGTATTTGGGTAGATCATATTTAGTTTTTCTGATAATCAAATAAAGAACTTTTTGGTGTGTGCGACCATGCATCAAACTGGAACGTAAAAAACAATACTTCTTCTATAATTAGTAATTTTAATTAAGTGCACAGGTAAGCACTTTCACAACAGCTTCTTCAGACCAAACAGCACACTTTTACAAAAACTCTTAATATGTACTAAAGGTGATCATGACGTAACTTAATTGTTAACTATTTGTTAACCTTTAACATAATTTAATACATCAGAAAGCACTTATATAAAAATGAGTTGAGAAGTATAAAAGTAGTAAAAACACATGCCTTACTATGTCACATCTTGCCTTATACATTTTTAAAAAAAATATATAATTAAAAATATACATTTAATAAATGCAAATGAAAAGTATAAAAAGTATGAAATAAAAAATATGAAATAAAAAACACAGCAAATGTTACATATTCATTCATGATACATATGCTTCCCAGACATGTAAATGTCCTGCTGTAAATGAATATTATATATATACATGTTATATTAGATAATTTCCTAGAGGGCTTTTAAAATAGGTTTGAGAGATGCCCTTTCATTGAGGCCATGACATCTATCTAGTCTTAATTTCAAAATCTATGTCATTTCTCTTTTTTCAGTACTATTCCTAATGTTTCCTTGTCTGATAATAGGATTGATTAAATCTATAGCCATGAATTTAAATGTATGATGATTGTCAATCATTAGGACATGTTTAGCTAAGGCATTATTCTGATATTGTATTTTAATCACATATAAATGTTCTCTAATCCTTGTTCGGAAAGACCTATTGGTTTTCCCTATATAGAATGAATTACACATGTCACATTCAGCTAAGTAAACTATATTCGCTGTATTACAGTCAGTATCTATTCTAAACTTATAAAGCTGTCCGGAATCAGGATGAATAAAATAGCCTTTGGTGTTAATATAGTTGCAATAATTACAATGTCCACATGGATCAGTTCTTGAGACATTATTTATAGTATGTCAATTGGAATTAAAACATAGTAGCTTTTTAAGGTTGGGTATATTCTTAAATCTGAAAGATGGTTTATCTCCCACTATCTCCTTAAAGTCAACACTACTAGTAAGTATCTTCCTGTGATTATTGATGATACTATAAATAGCTTTATTGTCATTAGTATAGTACATTGGTATTTTTATGTTCTTATCTTCATGTCTAGTAGTTCTATCAAGTTCAACTCTGGTGGAAAAATAAGGTGCAGCTCTATCTTCCCTTAGTTCATCCAAATCTAGAAGCCCACTATCAATCTCTGTTGCTTATAGCCTAATTTAATAGTCTATTTTTAAAAACATTCAAACTTCATGGTAACCTATATCTGTGGCATTTAGTCGAGAATACATGCCTTGTCCCCTTATGATATTTTTAAAAATATAGTGGGGATGCATACTTGTCTGTGTAGTAAATTGTTTTATGGCATGGCTTCTATAAACTCCTGTGTTGATGTACTTGTCCATAACTCTTTCTATGTAGACATCTAAGTATTCGATGTACATATTGGATAGTTATAAGTGAATTTCAGGAAGTTAGTCATACATTCATTGTCTAACAAAGGCACTCCGGACTCCTGCCAAGAATTGACGGAGAACCTCTTGCTGTGAGGCAACAATGCTACCTGCACCACTAATGTACTTTGTTTATTAAAACTGTTTTAATTATTGTCTAAAGCCCATTCCTTTGGAAATGATTTATCCAATAGGACAGACTGTGAATGGTTGTTGACACTACATGACCCTACTTTGCTGTTTTAGTTGTTGGTACTGAGCTGCATGGACACACACTGTTTGCTTCTGAGTTCATATAAGAATATTATTCTCCTGTAATAATCCTTCTTTTAGAAGGGCATTGTTTCACTTTTTGTACTTCCCGCTCTACTCTTTTCAGAGACAAGAGGTACAGCAGTGGGTATGATTCCTGTTTTCCTTACCCCTGAGATATTTACTTTGAAAGGCTGGTATAAGTCATCTTTGTTAGAAGTGCTTATCGTCATGTTAAATTTTTGTTGTGTAGGAGTTTGCCAGATCTAGAAAGGCTACTTGCTACACTGAGTGAATTCTGTATAGTGAGTTGAATTGTACAAGTAATATCTTAATCTGTGGATGTATTCTGTAGCACTCAAAATACTGTCCATTTTTGTACTGGCCTAGAAATCTAATCTGTTTTTCTCCCCCACAGAGCTGAAGGAAGTAGCAAAGTTCAGTCTAGAATTGAACTGCAGCAACAGCAAATCTGCTAACAAGACTCCAGTCGCTTCAAAACTCGCCTCCATATACTTCAAGAACTCTCCTCCATATCCTTCCAAAGTCCCACTCCCTTCCAAAAGCTCACCGTCTTACTCTTCAAGAAATTCACCAGCTTATAAGAACTCTCCTACTAAGGAAAAGCCATCATCTGCCACACCAGTGGATGACATTGAAAGAGGTAAGCTTTGGTAGTTCATTAATGCCAGATAAATTGGTGAAATGCCGTTCATTTGCAAATGATCATGTATCTGACCGTATTTGCAAGGAAGTTGTAATGCTAAATTAATTGTTTTTTTCTTTTTCAGTTTTCCCTGTACATAACTGTTTTGATAGTATACTAAAAAAGTTAGGGGGCACAGTAGTGTAGTGATTAGTAACTGCTGTACAGCACTTGGCTCTCTACTTCTGTTTCTAGTTGTGGAGTATTTTCTTAGGCAAGTATTCATGTCTCCCTCTGTTCACTTTACTCCAGGATCTCCAATCTCATTCCGTATCACAAACCAAGTAGAATTGTTGGCCATCTACATTGCTCATGGGCATGTGAATGTACACAACAGGTGTTCTGTCCAGGACTGGTTCATAGGCTTTTACTAATTTACAGTAATGCAGAGATAACACATACTGATGAGAGACTAATAAGTCCCCCATTAAGTAGCTTTTTCTCCTCATATCTCAGGTGAAAATGTTTGACACCCATGCTGTCATACTGACTGGTTTTAAAGGTTGCTAAGGAAATACTCTGCTTAGTATGTAAAGGCAGCCTTTTTCAGAAATGTGGATTATGTTGGGTTATGTACATGTAGCGCAAGTTGGTGGTGGTGCTGTGGTACTATAGGCTTGGGTCTCTAGAGATGGTGTTTGCTGTATCCCTGGTTCTGTTTAGCTGAAGAATTTCAGAGCGCTAGTTTGTTCATTGCATGTGCGGTTAAGTAAAGACCAGTTCTCAGGAGGCTGCACAATACTGAGTAGAGGCGCAGTATTTATAGTCTAACACATGGTTAAAAATTTTTTTTTTGCAAATGAAAAGTATAAAAAGTATGAAATAAAAATATGAAATAAAAAACACAGCAAATGTTACATATTCATTCATGATACATATGCTTCCCAGACATGTAAATGTCCTGCTGTAAATGAATATTATATATATACATGTTATATTAGATAATTTCCTAGAGGGCTTTTAAAATAGGTTTGAGAGATGCCCTTTCATTGAGGCCATGACATCTATCTAGTCTTAATTTCAAAATCTATGTCATTTCTCTTTTTTCAGTACTATTCCTAATGTTTCCTTGTCTGATAATAGGATTGATTAAATCTATAGCCATGAATTTAAATGTATGATGATTGTCAATCATTAGGACATGTTTAGCTAAGGCATTATTCTGATATTGTATTTTAATCACATATAAATGTTCTCTAATCCTTGTTCGGAAAGACCTATTGGTTTTCCCTATATAGAATGAATTACACGTGTCACATTCAGCTAAGTAAACTATATTCGCTGTATTACAGTCAGCATCTATTCTAAACTTATAAAGCTGTCCGGAATCAGGATGAATAAAATAGCCTTTGGTGTTAATATAGTTGCAATAATTACAATGTCCACATGGATTAGTTCTTGAGACATTGTTTATAGTATGTCAATTGGAATTAAAGCATAGTAGCTTTTTAAGGTTGGGTATATTCTTAAATCTGAAAGATGGTTTATCTCCCACTATCTCCTTAAAGTCAACACTACTAGTAAGTATCTTCCTGAGATTATTGATGATACTATAAATAGCTTTATTGTCATTAGTATAGTACATTGGTATTTTTATGTTCTTATCTTCATGTCTAGTAGTTCTATCAAGTTCAACTCTGGTGGAAAAATAAGGTGCAGCTCTATCTTCCCTTAATTCATCCAAATCTAGAAGCCCACTATCAATCTCTGTTGCTTTATAGCCTCAATTTAATAGTCTATTTTTAAAAACATTCAAAGCTTCATGGTAACCTATATCTGTGGCATTTAGTCGAGAAATACGCATGCCTTGTCCCCTTATGATATTTTTAAAAATATAGTGGGGATGCATACTTGTCTGTGTAGTAAATTGTTTTTATGGCATGGCTTCCTATAAACTCCTGTGTTGATGTACTTGTCCATAACTCTTTCTATGTAGACATCTAAGTATTCGATGTACATATTGGAGTAGTTATAAGTGAATTTCAGGAAGTTAGTCATACTATTCATGTCTAAAACAAATGTTTCCAGTTCTTCCACGTTCCCTTTCCAAAGGAGGAAAATGTTGTCTACAAATCGACGATAAAACAAGACATGTCTTTTATAAATGTCCTGTTTAAAAAGACAATTTTCTTCCCAGCAGGCCAATACCATGTTGGCGTAGCTATTGGCACAAGAAGTGCCCATAGCTATGCCATCACATTGGATGTAAAAATTCTGTTCGAAAATGAATATGTTATTTTCTAGTATCACTTCCAAAAAGAGGCTTAATAAATCCATATATTTATGATCAAAATCACTATGTACAGTTAAATATTATTTAACTAAATCTATACCAATAGTTTTAGGCATCACTGTGAACAGTGACTGGACATCTAAAGTGACAAATAAAACATCTGAACTAATCATTTGTATGTTCATATGGTCATATAAGTCCAACAGAAATTGTTTGGTGTCCTTAAGGACAAAAGTATTCTTATCAAGTATTGGTCTTAGGGCTTTCTCTACATATATTGAGAAAGGTTCGATGCACCAACATTTCCCTGGGACTATAGGTCTCATTGGTGGATTAAGACTATCTTTATGGACTTTGGGTAAACCCTGTATAGCAGAAATCATAGGGAACGCTGTCAACAGGTAATTACCCAAGTCTGACGTGATATCAAAACTTTTAACTAAATCTGTAATCAAGTTAAAGATTTGATGTTTAATTTCTTCTACTTTGAGAATGTCTATAGATCTATAATATTTAACATCACTTAACAATTTAAGCATAGCTTCTTGGTATCATTCGTGGTCCATTACAACTATAGGACCACCTTTGTCTGCTGGTCTAATTGTGATAGTATAGTCATTCCGTAACCAGGATAGAGCTGCCCTGTCTTTAACTGTAAAATTGTTATAATTCTTATAAAATTTACTTGCTTTAGTGTCACTGTAATATTCATGTAATTCATCCTCTACCAAGCTATAAAATACATCCGTTATTGGATGGCTATTAGGTATATAAGTGCTTGGTTTCTTAAAACCAGTTTTCTTTTCATTAGACATTGTATCAAATTCATATTGTAATAAGACATTTCTTAAGAACATTTTAATGTCTATTAAAACATCTGTCAAATTATTAGTACTAGTCGGAATGAAACTTAAGCCTTTATTTAAGACATTAATTTCATCCGCACTTAATACTCTCTTCAAAATGTTCAAAATCAAGTTGCCACTGTTTGTTGCCACATTCTCTTGAGTGTCTGGTTGGATTGTCTCTCTAATGAGTGTTTTCGCTCCATAGATATGGGAAGGGGAAGTTGTGGAAAACCCATGGAATTTCTATTGTTACTTAGAACTTTTTAGCCTAACCATTTTATGCCGCTGATCCAATTAATCTGTTACTTACAGTTATAAAACTATGTTGTATAAAAGATTTACAAAAGTTTTACAATGCAGAAATTATGAATTTATTGTTTTGTTAGTTGCACACCAGAACTACAGTAAATAATACAATTTATTTAGGCTCTGTCTGGATAGAGCAGTGATATTCAATGGACTATGGCATGACATAAACCAGTAGTGCTACAGTACCAGCAAAGTGAATGCACATTTGGCATAAATGTACAAGGCTGAAACCTGAATTGTAATAATAATGGAGGGAGCTGTTTGCCAACAAACAATAGATAATAAAGACAGCAATCACAGATATGCCAACACAGAAAAATCAGATTTAACATTTTATAGGAGTTTCGCAATTGACATACAATGTATACAAATTTTAAGTCAGAGAGAAACATTGTTTGCTTTCCTGTTAATATGTGTTGTGGAACTGCAGTCTTAATGTGAGAAAGTTAGGAAATATTGAAATAACATATTACTGATCTGATGTCATTTTCATTCATTCCCTAACTGATGGCTTCTCTTGATCCCACCTCAGGTCCTGTTTCGGCTGCAACAGACTTGGATCCAGCCCTCAGGCTCCTCCATTACCTGTAAAGCAATCTCAGCATCCTAATAAGCAACTAAGATCTAATTTCACATCACATCATTTCAGACGGGTCCAAGGTTTTGAGTGTTTAGGTTTGTGTGGAGAAAAGAGTTTTAAGGAGTTTTTCTCTCTCATCACCATTTTCTCACCTCCTCCCACCTAGTGTTTGGATTTCTGCATTAGGATTTCTTAATTTTCTCTTTTTCCTCCCGGTATTTATCTCTACCTGCACCATTGTTGTACTCTTACCTTCTTTCTTGTTTCTCTTCAAAGGGAATTCCTCATCTCACCAATGCTGGTAATTTCTTTTCACACTTTTGACTGTAATGGCCCAAACCTACAGGTTCCAAAACACGCACCTCTGTGGGCACAGATGTCTTGAAGCCGCTTGTTTGGGCAACAGCCCACCTGACACTCCTTTCGGTATTCCGGCTTTGCACCAGTTTTAATACCAGGGCCTTCAGACCAAAAGCAGAGTAAACTTGTATTGAAAGATTTGTAGTCTTCCTCAATGACTTGTAGCAGCTTTTTCCGGTTTCAGGGCTTAAACCCCATCTAAGAAGTCAAGTTCTTTGAGGCCAGGGAACACAGGAAGCTGTCTCCAAATCTGTTGTCCAAGTTCCTTGCTCTGGTCAAGTACAGCCCCTCCAAAATCTGGAAAGATTGGTTCTTGACCTATCCAGATCAGACTGTGAGCTGGAATCTCTCCCAGATCTGATCTCCTCGGGTTTTCCTGAGCACGCCTCGGCTGTGTTCCCCTTTCACAAGAAACCCAGAGGAGGCTGTCACACCCTCAGTTCATCTTCCCTCCATCAGATTCTTCCCAGAATCTATCAGAAGCTGACGGGATAGGGATGACAGATGGGGTGATCCAGGTTCAATCTCCTATTGATCCGGGTGAGCCTTCCCTTCTACGGTTGTTTTCTCCTATGCTCATCCAGTGATTTTGGTGAGCCTCTTTTGAATATGAGAACCTTTACAGAGCCCGGAGTCACATCCAGATGGTATTAGGTCTTCCACCTGAGAGTTAATCCATGACCATTTTAAGCCAAACCCTAGATAAGAAATGTCCTTTGCATTGAACCACTGATGACAACCAAGAGGCTGGGTTTGGACCTGGTGTTGCTGGGAGCCATCACTTCCTCTCAGCGCCAGACAGTCAGCAACTCTACCTAAAGCATGGGTATGGACAGGATCGGCATGCTCATCTAGTCAAGATGTCATAGTAAGTGTTTGTAGGAGGTCTAGGCCAAATCAGCCAATGCTTGAGTGCCGTAACGCCTGATTTATCGACCCCATGTAAGTAGCCATAATCCTGAATACTCAGAACAGAATTTTGTTTTCCAGAGAAAAATTGCCATTCCAAAACCCAAAAGAAAACTTAAAACATTACATAAAGTGGGGGGGGCTATGCCCCCCCCCCACACCCCCTACTTAAATATACCAACTCCGAGATCGCACTACAGTGACAGAAATGGCAAAATACTGAAGAAGGCCAAGTGGTTTCTTTCCCAGGGAAAGAATTCGCTTATATGCCATTTTGCACTTTCAAGTTCAATCAAGACGCATTCGAAAGAATGCGTCTTCGATCATCTAATAGGGAACCGTTTGTAGGTTTTGTTCAAGCAGCTGTATTATGTATAAACACATCAGGATTGAGGCTTAATAACTTTAACTTAGATAAACCTGTATACAGACTAGCTATTACATTCATACATGCTCACTGTCTGGCTGCACATTCAAAATGGCACTGAAGCTAACACATACTTGTTATTTATATGCCCATTCAGTCCTTGAAATGCTTCTTAAAGATACAGCACACGCACTCTGTTCTACATCCTCCCCCTTTGAGAAATAGATCATGCAATATCGACAACATCAGTTGACATGCAATCAGTGCAAATAAGTCTTTGCCATGCATTTCTACAGAACTAGATACACATATACAATTATGTCCAAGTCGCTATGTATTTCACACTAGGTCTGAAAATACGACCAAATTGTGTGGCATAAAGTTTAGAATTAGATTTAGCAACTGGGATTCTCTCTACTCAATGTTGAACCTTAGGGACATCAGGGACATCATCAGGAATGGAAGTAGAAGTAGACACATTCTGCAACAAGAACATTGTCTGGATTGCTCTGAGATCTAGAGTTTGTATCACATGAACAATGATGCCATATTGATTCTGGCACAGGAAGAAGATGTCTGTGATTTCTCCAGTACTCCACACCTTCAGATTCTATGAAGTAATGTCTCGGCTTGGTACATATACCTGTTACTTGACCAATCCGGTTGAAACCTTTCGCTGTTTGTATCCTCACAGTGTTTTCTTCTTTCAGTGAACAAAGAAATCTGCTTATTTATCAAAAATGGACTTCTGAAAGAACACTTTCTGAATAATTGGGCTGTAATTGTTCTGCTGTTCTTAGCTTTAGGCCTCAATAAACTGGAACTAATAGTCAGTGTTGTTCTGGTATGCCTGGATAGAAGTCTCTGCGCAGGCGAGGCAAGTATATCATCATGGGGTATGTTTCTGAGATTAAGTAAATTCAAAAAGACATCAGTATGGTCACGCTTTGACCTTTCAAGCAATTGCTTTGCACTCTGTACTGCACGTTCAGCTAGTCCATTTGAGTGTGGCTATTCTGGACTACTAGTAACATGTACAAAGTCGCATTCTCTTGCAAATTTCAGAAACAACTGACTAGTAAATTGAGTACCATTGTCAGAAATAGCTCTGTGTGGACTGCCATAGACTGAGAAATAACGTTTCAACTTGGTATTTGCAGTGGACATTAAATTAGGTAGTAAATCAATTACAAACCAGTTCAAATAAGAGTCAACCAATACTAAGTAATGCTGATTGTTCCACTTGAATATATGCGTGGCTACTGTTGACCAAGGTAGTTCAGGAACTTGACTTAGCTAAACTGGTTCTCTTTGCAAATGCGGTTTAGTACTGTTGCATACTAAACAAGAAGAAAGTACTTTATCAATATATTTTACTAGAGAAGGCCAGAATGCTAGTAATCTTCCCCTGCTTTTAGTAGATTCAGAACCTGGGTGACCACGTGCAAAATCTGGACATGTTCATGTTGTAAGGAAGCAAGAACAACAATTGTAGGATCTGTGAAAATAATGCCATCTTCCATTAACATCTCATCTCTGTGAGGAAAATAAGTTTGCACTTCAGGTGGTACACTAGATTGCTTTGACGGCCATCCAGCATTAATGTAGTGGTTGAGCTTTTGCAAAATTGGATCAGTCTTTGTATAATCTCTCAGCTTATCAAGTCTCGTGGTAGAAAAACTATACACTTCCATAACATCAAAGTCCAAATTATCTGCATCAAGCTGCTCCATGGTATTGCTGGGCGATCTGGATAAGGTATCAGCCAGATAAAGAAGTTTGCCTTTTGTATAGACCATTTTGAAGTTGCACTTTTGCAATTTGAACATCATTCTTTTGCAATCTCACTGGAGCTGAATGCATAGGCTTCTTTAGAATAGTAATTAGAAATTGGTGATCAGTTTCAATCTGAATAGCTCGACTGTAGATTTAATCATGAAACTTTGAACATGCAAATACTGTTGCCAAAAGTTCTTTCTCATTTTGAGCATATTGCATTTCAGTTTTGATGAGGGTTCTAGATGCATAGGCTACTGGGCTGCCTTCCTGAAGAATAACTGCGCCAAGAACAAATTGTGAAGCATCACAGGAAAGAGTGACTGGTTTGACATCATAGTATCTTAATGTAGGTGGAGTGGCAATTTTCTGTTTAAGATCTTCAAATGTCTTCTGGTGCTGTTCCCAACCAAGACCATGTAACATTTTTGTGCGTCAGCTCTCTGAGGTGCTGTTAACTCACTGAAGTCTGGTATAAACTTGCCTAAATTGTTGACCATGCCAAGAAAATGTTGTAGAGCTTGAACGTAATGAGGTGCTGGCATCTCAAGAATGGCTGCTTGCTTGGACAGATCTGGTCTCAACCCAGTGCTGGTAAATAAATAACCTACATGTGTAACTTCTGGTAGTCTGAATTTGCACTTTAGAGGATTGAGCTTTAAGTTCACTTCACGTGCTCTGTCTAGAACTCTCTTAAGGTTTCTGTCATGCTCTGCTTCAACATTGCCTCCAACCAATAAATCATCTACTATTATGGCACAAGGATAACCTGAAAAAAATTTGCTCCATTGCACGCTGGAAGACTTCACTTGCAGAATTTATTCCAAATGGCATCCTTAGGAATCTGTATCTGCCAAACGGGGTACTAGAAATAGTAATGAGGATTTGCAATCAAGTATCACTTGCAAAAATGAACTTTTTGCATCCAAGACAGAAAAAAACAGTGGCATTCGGCATTAGGGCTGAGACTTCCCTGACTGTACGCAGTGGATGATGTGGTCTCTTTAATGCTTTGCTCAAATCTCTTGGGTCTATGCATATTCTGGTTTCATCTGAGCCTTTTTTGTGGGCTGCTGCCTGCTACCATGGACAACACCCATTCAGTTGGTTCTATAACTGGGAAAATTACACCTTGCTGCACCATTTTAGCCAATTGAGCTTTGACTTTATCCTGCATAGCTATCAGAACTTTTCTTGCTGGTCTGACTACTGGACTGACTTCTGGGTCTAACTTTATAGAATACACAACTGGAAGTTTGCCCAACTTGTCATCGAAAACATCAGTATACTCTGAAAAAATGGCTTCAGGAAAAATTGGAACTAGGATATGTGCTTATATGATGAACTTCTTTGGTAAAGGATAGCAAATTCCTTCTCAAACTGTCTTTGAGACCCAATAATGACTGCAGAGATCTTCAAACTGCATAGAATAACAAGCCGTAACAGTTCCTAGCCACATAACATGAAAGCACTACTGAGCCTTTGGTTTGAATGTCTTCACCTCCATAAGCAACAAGTTTCGCACTTCTAGCCACATTGAGTTGTTACCTTAGCAAATGAGTCTGCTGACATAACATTACACTTTGAACCAATGCCTACTTTGACCACGGTGGATTTACCACTGATTTGGACAGTACAAAACACTTCATTCTTTGCCAACAAATTCACAGCATCAACCTTTTCACCAAATACTGATACACCATCTACATGGAAAGTAGAATGGCAGCGCTCAATATGATCAACTTGCTTTCTTGAGTGACCATTTTTTATAACTGTGTGAGGTTTACTTGATTTGCAAAACTTTTGAAAATGGTTAAATTTTTTTGCACTTGTGGCATTGCTGGCCAGATGCTAAGATTTTCTCTGTCTTTTAGACTAATGTTTGGCAGCACAACTGCAACAGTTAACAGTAAAGCTGGATTTGGATTTTGCTGATTCATGCTTGTACTGCACTGAGCATGCTCCTTTCTTAGAACTTTGCTGGAAAACTACGTGGTTTCACATGAAAACCAGCAAGGGCTGCAGGTGCCATGTGCTTAGGCCTGCTTCTGTTTGCCATGGGTTGCATGCTGTCTACATTTGCTCTGGAGCCTGCTGAAACTATGGTCTTATCACTTGCAAGCATACTTGTGTGGCTTTCTGTAACTTCATGGATTTGACAAATCTAAATAGCTTTACTCAACATTAAATCGCTGTCACAAAGCAAAATCTTTCTCACAGCAGCACTATTAATACCACACACAAGCCAGTCCTTTATTAACTCATCTTTTAAGTCACCAAACCGACACACTTTAGCTTTGTTTCTCAGGTCAGTAATATAAGCTGCAAATGTTTCCCCCTGGTTTCTGATCTCTTGTGTAAAACAAATGCCTTTCTAATGTAATATTTGTCTGGGGGTTACACATTTCCCTGAATTTGCACTTCAAACACTGGGGGTCTTCCCTTGATTCAGCCTTTATAACAATATGATGATTTTCACCTTCTCCCTCCTATACTGCTAGTGCATACACACATGAACACTCTCTTTCAATGGCCTCTGACCCAGCTAGGGTTAGCAAAATGAATGCCCTGGTGCATGCATCTTTGTCAGAATAAGCTGCTTGTATAAAAATGTCATGCTCTTGCTCAAATATTCTCTGATTCTTTGCAATACTCTGAAATCCATCTGCCATTAAACACATACCAGTTAAGGGTTTTGCAAGTATGCACAAACATAATATACATATGCCAGAAATTTATGCCAGTATTTCTAACTCTGCCCAATAGCCCAACAAGCCTCTGAATAACTGAACTTTGCAAAATAAGTCTCTTGGGCAGTGTAATACTCTTGAAATTGCTGTACTGTAAGAAATCACCTCTTATCAGTGTAAGAAACATTTCAAAATAACTGCATTGCACGAATAAACTGGGCAGAAGAAGCTCAGTGTAAGAAACATTTCAAAGTAACTGTACTTTGCGAATAAACAGTACACAGTACACAGTACACTGAAACTTCCCCAAAATGATGGTACCTTGCTAAGTAACTCTTTACTGTGCAAGAAACACTCTGTAATGGCGGCAGTTTGCAAATAGACACCCAGCACAAAAAAACTTTTCAAAATCTCTGTATTTTGTCTGTATTTCACAAAATAGTTGCACTTTGCACACAAATAAACTCTTTGGAATACATGCACAGTAACAAGCACAGAATGTAAGCACTTTTACACATTTTGAGATGCTTCGAACAACTCTAGTTATGCCCTCAGTACAATACAAAGTAGTAGTTATGCCAAAACACAGTATTTTACCATAAAATGCAATCACCTTATGTGGTTTTCTGATAGTTTTATCAAATATCTTAATTTTAAACATTTCATTTAATTAATAAATCCTTTGTGCCTCTTGGTTGTTTAATAATGTGGTTTGTGCCCTTGTAATGCTCTGTTTTATCATTTTTCTTCATATAAAATAAACTGTTCATGCAAGTTTTCATTACTTTTGGTTCTTTTCTGACCCTTTTTTCAAGTTTACCTTCACTGTTATCTCTGCACCTCGTAGCTCTGGATATCAGTCTCTGGAATCCCAGTTCTGACACAATGTCGCTCATCTAGTCAGGATGTAATAGACAAGTCTTTGTGGGTTCTGTTCAAGCAGCTTTATTATGTACAAACACATCAGGATTGAGGCTTAATAACTTTTAACTTGGATAAACTTGTATACAGACTATTACATTCATACATGCTCACTTTCTGGCTCCACTCTCAAAATGACACTGAAGCTAACACGTGCTTGCTGTTTATATGCACATTCAGTCCTTGAAATGTCTCTTAAAGATATAGCACACACACTCCAGTTGGAGTTTGGCATTGCCTGGGGTTTCATCTCCAGTGGAGATGGCCACGTACTTCAGGCCCTTTCACTTTTTAGGTATGAGGAGGCCTTTTCTCAATGAGAGGAATCGTAGAAGTAGACACATTCTGCAACAAGAACATTGTCTGGATTGCTCTGAGATCTAGAGTTTGTATCACATGAACAATGATGCCATATTGATTCTGGTACAGGAAGAAGATGTCTGTGATTTCTCCAGTACTCCACCTCAGATTCTATGAAGTAATGTCTGGCTTGGTACATATACCTGTTACTTGACCAATCCGGTTGAAACTCGCTGTTTGTATCTTTCTTCTTTCAGTGAACAAAGAAATCTGCTTATTTATCAAAATGGACTTTGAAAGAACACTTTCTGAATAATTGGGCTGTAATTGTTCTGCTGTTCTTAGCTTTAGGCCTCAATAAACTGGAACTAATAGTCAGTGTTGTTCTGGTATGCCTGGATAGAAGTCTCGGAGTTATCACCATGGGGTATGTTTCTGAGATTAATTAAATTCAAAAAGACATCAGTATGGTCACGCTTTGACCTTTCAAGTAATTGCTTTGCACTCTGTACTGCACGTTCAGCTAGTCCATTTGAGTGTGGCTATTCTGGACTACTAGTAACATGTACAAAGTCACATTCTCTTGCAAATTTCAGAAACAACTGACTAGTAAATTGAGTACCATTGTCAGAAATAGCTTTGTGTGGACTGGCATAGACTGAGAAATAACATTTCAACTTGGTATTAGCAGTGGACATTAGATTAGGTAGTAAATCAATTACAAACCAGTTCAAATAAGAGTCAACCAATACTAAGTAATACTGATTGTTCCACTTTAATATATGCGTGGCTACTGTTGACCAAGGTAGTTCAGGAACTTGACTTAGCTAAACTGGTTCTCTTTGCAAATGCGGTTTAGTACTGTTGCATACTAAACAAGAAGAAAGTACTTTATCAATATATTTTACTAGAGAAGGCCAGAATGCTAGTAATCTTCCCCTGCTTTTAGTAGATTCAGAACCTGGGTGACCACGTGCAAAATCTGGATATGTTCATGTTGTAAGGAAGCAGGAACAACAATTGTAGGATCTGTGAAAATAATGCCATCTTCCATTAACATCTCATCTCTGTGAGGAAAATAAGTTTGCACTTCAGGTGGTACACTAGATTGCTTTGACGGCCATCCAGCATTAATGTAGTGGTTGAAAATTGGATCAGTCTTTGTATAATCTCTCAGCTTATCAAGTCTCGTGGTAGAAAATCTACACACTTCCATGACATGAAAGTCCAAATTCTCTGCGTCAAGCTGCTCCGTGGTATTGCTGGGTGATCTGGATAAGGTATCAGCCAGATAAAGAAGTTTGCCTTTTGTATAGACCATTTTGAAGTTGCACTTTTGCAATTTGAACATCATTCTTTTGCAATCTCACTGGAGCTGAATGCATAGGCTTCTTTATGATAGTAATTAGAAATTGGTGATCAGTTTCAATCTGAATAGCTCGACCGTAGATGTAATCATGAAACTTTGAACATGCAAATACTGTTGCCAAAAGTGCTTTCTAATTTTGAGCATATTGCATTTCAGTTTTGATGAGGGTTCTAGATGCATAGGCTACTGGTCTGCCTTCCTGAAGAATAACTGCGCCAAGAACAAATTGTGAAGCATCACAGGAAAGAGTGACTGGTTTGACATCATAGTATCTTAATGTAGGTGGAGTGGCAATTTTCTGTTTAAGATCTTCAAATGTCTTCTGGTGCTTTTCCCAACCAAGACCATGTAACATTTTTGCAGCTCTCTGAGGTGCTGTTAACTCACTGAAGTCTGGTATAAACTTGCCTAAATTGTTGACCATGTTGTAGAGCTTGAACGTAATAGCAGACTTCTCTTCTTGGACCTGAATAACTGAACTTTGCAAAATAAGTCTTTTGGGCAGTGTAATACTCTTGAAATTACTGTACTGTAAGAAATCACCTCTTATCAGTGTAAGAAACATTTCAAAATAACTGCATTGCACGAATAAACTGGGCAGAAGAAGCTCAGTGTAAGAAACATTTCAAAGTAACTGCACTTTGCGAATAAACAGTACACAGTACACTGAAACTTCCCCAAAATGGTGGTACCTTGCTAAGTATCTCTTTACTGTGCAAGAAACACTCTGTAATGGCGGCAGTTTGCAAATAGACACACCCAGCACAAAAAAAACTTTTCAAAATCGCTGTACTGTCTGTATTTCACAAAGTAGTTGCACTTTGCACACAAATAAACTCTTTGGAATACATGCACAGTAACAAGTACAGAATGTAAGCACTTTTACACATTTTGAGATGCTTTGAACAATTCTAGTTATACCCTCAGTACAATACAAAGTAGTAGTTATGCCAAAACACAGTATTTTGCCAAAAAATGCAGTCACCTTATGTGGTTTTTTGATAGTTTTATCAAATATCTTAATTTTAAACATTTCATTTAATTAATAAATCCTTTGTGCCTCTTGGTTGTTTAATAATGTGGTTTGTGCCCTTGTAATGCTCTGTTTTATCATTTTTCTTCATATAAAATAAACTGTTCATGCAAGTTTTCATTACTTTTGGTTCTTTTCTGACCCTTTTTTCAAGTTTACCTTCACTGTTATCTCTGCACCTTGTAGCTCTGGATATCAGTCTCTGGAATCCCAGTTCTGACACAATGTCGTTCACCTAGTCAGGATGTAATAGACAAGTCTTTGTGGGTTCTGTTCAAGCAGCTTTATTATGTACAAACACATCAGGATTGCGGCTTAATAACTTTTAACTTGGATAAACTTGTATACAGACTATTACATTCATACATGCTCACTTTCTGGCTCCACTCTCAAAATGACACTGAAGCTAACACATGCTTGCTGTTTATATGCACATTCCGTCCTTGAAATGTTTCTTAAAGATATAGCACACACACTCCAGTTGGAGTTTGGCATTGCCTGGGGTTTCATCTCCAGTGGAGATGGCCACGTACTCTCCCGACCCTTTCACTTTTTAGGTATTGAGGAGGGCCTTTTCTTAACTGAGAGTCCAGACTTCTCTTCTTCGGATCCTTCAGTCCTACCCCACTACCTTCATCACTTCCAAGTTCTGAGCCTCAACAACTCATCCCACAAGGACAGCTGCCTCATTTGTGTTTCCAGGCAGATCTTCTTTGTGTTTCACTGTTGCAGTCATCACACTTGGGTTATCCTGCCAGGGGTAGCCCTCAGTCAGCCCAAATACCAGAGGCTTAGTATTTCTGCATCAGTTGCTGTTGCTTCAGAACTGACGTCAGGTCGTCAGGGGTATAAAAACAGGCAGCCAACGCCATTATATCAGTCTTTCTTGCCAAGGAGCTTGAAGCAGAAGCAGTTCGCATGGGTGCCGGTCAGCTGCTACCTGAGTTTTCATTTCCGAATTTGAATTATCCTGAAGTCTTCTAAAGCTAAGTACCCCATTGGGGATCCTTTTTTCTTGCTCTAACTGATGTCAGAAAAAGTTAACTATTTTCTTGCCTGTGGAAAGCAAATACCACACCGAGATTTCCATTCTTACTGCGTCACCTGTTTAAGCCCAGACCACGATGTACCTCGCTGTCAGTTTTGTGGTTTGTTCAATGCCCGTACTATTCGCCGTCAGGCCCTTATTGTAGCTAAATACTTTCGTCCTCTATCTTCGTATTCCGAAATGGCTTCGGTAAGCCATCCGACTACCGATCTTCCAAAAAAAATTGTAAGGATAAAGACAGAGACAGACCGCATGGGTCCAAAACTGCCGACGATGCTTCCATTAAGCTAGTCGCCAGTTTGCCGATACTCAGTGAGGCTCTTTTGCAGCCCCTGTTGTCCGCTTCGATGGATTCGCAGGCCTCTACCGAGACCCTTTTGGAGGCCGGTATGCCACGAGACTCTTCTTTGACTATGGAACCTGCAGATGTCTGTACCTTGGATGGGTCCCAAGCCGCTGCACAGGCCCCGGCTTCTGAGGAAGTTCTTCACATTACCGATATTCAACACAAATGGACGACTTCTTTCACATCTTCAGTTCTTTCTGAAACTACCGAGTTTTTAAGGCCAAGAGTATGAGTTATGCCTAAAAAAAATGACTACCCCAATTCAAGTGCCTGCCTCCTTGCCACAATCTCAAATGCTTAAAATGGCAGAAGACCTGATCGTGCTGATTAGGGGAAGCTAGTCCTCCCCTGCTAAAAGAAAAAGAGACATATCCCCAGCAGCTTTATCTGACCTAGAGTCCGACAACTCTGAGATTTCTGAATATGAAGACATGCCCTTATCCTTATGGATTCTAGGTGCAAGAGGAATCATTCCTTCTGCCTCCCTCAAGAGTTTTTCTTTGGTGAAACCCTACAAACATTGAGAGAGCATTTCCACTGGGAATGCTGGGATTATCTTCAGTCAAAAATAAACTCAGGGAATTTTTACCCACCAGCACAGCAGACCCTTAGCTGTCCACTCCTGTTCTGGATGTTGTGGATGATGTCTTTGGGTGGTCTAACTCCTGATACTTTACCCCTTCTCAAGGGAAACCTGACATGTGTTATAGATTCCCTGTCCCCAAATTTCTCTTCAATCCTACTGCTGACCCAGAGGTCATCGCCCAGAGACCCTAAAGGATAAGCTACTACAGCTAGAATCCCACCTCTTGAACGAGTTCCCGAGCTTTGGGTAGATGGGGTAAAAAGTGCCTCTGCAACTCCTGCCATTAGAGCGGCATGGTGTCAGTTCTACATGCTGAAATACCAGCAACATACTATGGAACTGATAAGCAAAGGTTCTGACCTTCCTCCTTATCTTGATGGGCATGGGCTACAGAAACCAAGTTCAGTCCCTGCTGCTTTCTCCCATTGGGGCAAATCAGCCCTATTTCTGCGGAACAGCTATAGGCAATATTTTTTTTTTATTCCAGACGTTTCATGGTGCAGAAAAGAGGGGCACCTGGCACCCAAGCTTAGCTATGTCCATTCTAAACACCTTCTGGTGGTACCAAGAATTCAAATGCTCTTCCTACAGCAGCTTCTATGCTGATAATGATGTGCTTGGTTAGCCACCTTAGATCTAAAGGAGGCTATCTGCATATCCCGATGGGACTCCTGCTGAGAAATATTCTACGTTTCAGGGGAAGGATCTGTGTGTTATCAGTTCTGCACTTCCCTTTGGCTTATCCACTGCTCCCAGAGTTTTTCACAAAATGCCTGGCTCCAGCCATTTACCTAATGTGCAGACAGAAAAAGATTCAAATTTACCTTATTTGGATGATTGCCTGAAGTTCAGGCAGACGGAAGGCAGCTGTTGCACCACCTGACATTTGCAAGGACCTTCTAACACTCCCTGGAGTACACTATCAATGAAAAGAAATCAAACTGGTCTGATCAAAAATTGTATTCTATTGGTAGCAAAGCTTGGACACAGCATCAGACACCACTCCCCTTACTCCAGAAAAAACAAGCCTACCTATATCTGACAGGCTACTTTGCTCAAGTAATACTCAGAACCCAGCTATCACAAGGAAAATCCTTACCTGCAGGCTGTAGGGTTCACCATTCTGCTAATTCATATATGAACTGTGTATGAGAAACCTGTTGTACTTACAAAGTCTTTGGTCTTCTCAGGACCTGGAAACTATCAATACCTTGTCTAAGGGAAAAGTTTCTTTGGTGGGCAGCAGCTGCAGCCACAACAGGGACTTCCCTTTACACAACCCATGCCACCCAGACCCTAACCACAGGCATCTTGGTCTATGCCTGGGGTGTCTGGGCGGCAGGTGCATTCAGAACCACAGGGCCACTTAACCAAAATTCATCTTCATCAGCCAAAAGATGCTGGCTGTTGACATGCTGTGACTTTGAGATCATACTACTGTCACGGGGCCCCTTCTAATAAAAACAACAAAACCACGGTGGTATTGGTACATCAACAAGCAGAGGAACCCACTCTTGTATCCACTGTGCAGGCTAATACCATGAACCCTGTGGAACACAACTCAGCCATGCATGTGTCACCTGCAAAAACTCAATTTCCTGGGAAGAAACAAAAACTCTTTGGTGGACAACTTAAGCGAAATCTCACGCAGTCCACACAAGTGGCATTAGACCACAACACTTTCCTTCTGACCCAGAAATGGGGTACCCCCAAAGGTGAGCCTGTTTGCCTCACCCTACAACAAAGCTCAAATTCTGCACCAAGTTACCTCTCACAGCAAGGCCTGGAAGGTGGATGCTCTATCCCTTCCAGTGGGCAAACCTCTCAATCTATGCATTTCCCCCTCTGCCTCTTCTTACAAGGTACTACTGCCAAGATAAGGCAGGAATGACCAAGGACAATCTGATTGCCCCAGACACGAGCTGGTACCCACTACTGCGCGGGAGGGAGGTCTGTCACCGGTGCAGCCACCATGGCACTCCACGAGATCCCAACCCCTCCTGACTCAGCAGGAGGGACAGATCTTGCATCCACACTTGCAGACCCTGAACCTTTGCAGGCAGCCTGATGCTTATTCTCATGAATTCTCCTCCAGTGGCCAGCCTAAGCAAGCCCGGGTACTGGATGTCATACATGAAGCCAGTTGACATACAGTTACAAGGAAATCCTATGCTGATAGGTTTGTAAAGGTAATTGTTCCTGGATTCACTCTAAAGGAGGCCGGATACAGCACAACCCTCTCCCTTACCTCCGTCTCATCCTGGATTACCTAGCAGACCTGATTCCCACAGAGGCCTGTCCTTCTCTTCCATTAAGATCCATGCCCCTCTGCCATCTTTTGCTCCCTTATAGCACTCCGAGCCACCTCTCTTCTGTCACCCACATCATCAAACAGTTCCTGAGAGAGGGGTAATCAAAGGCCACTAAGAAGAGTCCCCCACACCCTGCTTGGGACCTTAATTTTGTGCTGGAAAAATACCCAGTTACCTCCCTTTAGAGACTGCAGCGCTACAGCAGAGTTAAAATTCCTCTCTTGGGAAAATATAGCCTTGCTATTGGCCATCACTTTAGCTAGAAGAGGTGTCTGAGCTACAAGCACTTATATGGCTATGGGAACCCTTCCATTTATTTTTTCATGCTGACAGGGTCTCCCTCAGGACTAACCTCACTTTTATGCTCTGAAGTGGTATCCAGTGTGGCTCTCAAACCAATCCTATCCATTTGCCCACCTTCTTTTCCTCTTTAATCCTCAAAATAAGGGGAAAGGAATCTGCACTCCTTAGATGTGTGCACAGCAGACAGCTCTGTAGATTCTACCTGGATAGGGACTAAGCCCTTCAGGAAATCCATGTTGGACCAGTTACTAGTCAGCTTTTGCATCAGGGGCAGAGGCGCGCTATGAGAAAACCTGGCACATCTCCAGAGTGGATGGCACACTGTATCCATTTTGTTACAAACACCATGAGAACCACACCCCTCAGGGAGTCAGAACCACATTCCATTATTAGGTGCAACTTCAACCTCTACAGGCTTTCTTAGAGGAGTCTCCACCCAGGGACATCTCCTGGAAGCTGCTACTTTGGAGAGTTCTGTTCAAGCATTACCACTGCCCGCCTATCTTTTTCCTCTCCAAATCCTAGGGCGGAAGGCTTTGCAACAACAGTCCTGCTGCAGTAGGCATACTCCAGCCAGCCCCAAACTATTCTTGACTGCCTCCACCCATTCTTCTTCAGCTTTGGGAATCAACCCAAGTGTGTGCAAGTGTAATGACTGCAACAGTGTGAACTCAAAGATCATAGTACAGTCCTTACTAAATGTAGACAAATCGGTGTATTCACTGTTGTAGTCCTGGTTCTCACCCCCCAGCCTCCCTTGTGTCTCTCTCTCTCCCCTCTCCCTCTTTCTCTGTCTCTCTTTCTAACCTCCCTTACAGAGGCTACTATATTTGTTTTTACTGGTGGTGTTTTTCCACCATAACGTAGCTCCCCTATTTGGGAGCTCCTGAGCATTTGGGGGCAAGAAAAACTGCAGTGTAATGAACGTGTCAACTGGCCTGTTTTATACCCCTGATGACCTGACATCAGTCCTGAAAGCGACAGCCTCCTGTATGTCGGACCGACTGAGGGCTACCTTTGGCAGGATAACCCAGTGTAGCCAGTGACTGCAACCAACGAATACACACTCTAACATCTACATTTGCAGTGGTAAATGTGAATACAACTGCACTTTCCTGTTCAGGGAATTTACTCTTTGGACACCTTCAGACCATTCCTCTGAAGAGGTTCTATGCAAGAGGATCGTTACAAAAAGTGGCAGCCACATTCCCCCGTGAATCTCTCACCAAAGACACCAACTTCAATGAAGGGGATGGGGTCCCCAAGGTCTCCAGAACCACCAGAGGACATGTCCTTTGGAGACATTTTTAGAGATCCTTAGACAGAAGGGTGGGTGGTCTTCTGATCCTCCTTCTCATGAGGAGTCAGTGTTCCTGGATGCCTTCGGGTCCATCCCATCAACATCCTGGGTTACCCCTCCAAGAGATGAATTTGTTGATCTGGTATCTCATCAGGCATGGAACGATCCAGATACTGTAGAAACTACCTATCATCACCCCAACAAATTTCTTGCTCCTCCTGAGAACAATACACACTGAAGTAAGGGAGTCCCATGGTTGTGGCAGTGACCACTAGGAAAGAGCTAGCAGAACTCTTCTGTGTATTCACAGGAAGTCTAGGGTGTTGCAGCAGATTTGTAAGGCAAGTTTTTCACCTCAGCGACAGCATTGCTTAAAGGTCACTAAACTGTTGGCACATTTACTAGGTTACAAAGAGATTTGATTAAAGAACTCTCCAAATCTCTTTCAGGATCCACGTCTGTGGAAGAAAGTAAGATACTATCCTTGCAAATGGCCACCCTCCAGTCTATATCCAACACATGGCATGAAGTTAATCTCTCATGCAGCTAAGTTACCTCACGGACAGCGGGTTCAGACATAGCTGTATAAGGAGACGCGCCTGGATGTGATCACTTTGTGCAATTTTATGGAGCCCTTCAATTCCTCAGTCATCAATTCCTCTGTTTGAGTGGATCTTCCTTGTTTGCCCCACCTGTAAAAGAATTGCTCTTACTGCAGTGAGCAGGACAGAAAGACCTTTTCTGCACTCTGGGAGTATATTTTGCTACCTCCTTTGATGGTCTTTTTCCAGGATTCGAGGAGAGGGAGGTAGAAAACTATGGTTCCTGAAAATCTGAAGGTCCTTTTTTCTAAGACATATATAGGGGAACCTTCCCCATGTGGGTGCAGAAGAGGGAGTTCTAATCGGGAAGACTCCTGCCTTTTGGGGCAGAGGTGGCCGACAGAACCATTGCTTTTATTTATTCCTTCTGTGGGTTGTGCCCAATTTTCAGTGTCTCCTGAAGGGTTTCGTGACTGCTCTCTCTTCTTTGGAGGAGAGTCATGGGGGGGTGTTGCTCGCCCCAGCGTCCAGAAGCCTGGGTGTTGATAACCGGCACTTCGGTGCAGAAATCATATCCAGAGAGTACCTCATTTCATTTTTACAAATCCTGACAACTAACAGAAAATGGCTGCTCTACGCTCCACCCAGTCAGCTTAGAATTAGCAGATTTAAGTTCAGAAGTTGCTAAACAAAAAAGTCATCCATGAGGTCCTACCACACCAGAGAGGGTTAGGAACTTAAGATTCTTTTTAGTGCCAAAACAAAACGGGGAACCAGAGACCAATTCTGGATCTCCACAAGCTCAGTCACAGTTCAAGCCATTCTGCCATTTCTGCAGAATGACTGTTGGATGTGCTCTGTTGATCTTCAGGATGCATACTATCGCATCAAGATGAACAGACACTCCCAGAGATACCTGCGCTTTCGGCTTGGGACCATCTGCTGTCAGTTCAGAGCCATGCTCTTTGGTCTCACCACAGCCCTAGGAAGTTCACCAAGTATATGGCAGTGGTGGTAGCTCACTTGAGGCTGTGTAGATTCACAGCATTTGCTACCTGGACAATTGGCTCCTCACTGCCCCAACAGGCATCTCCTCGAAAAAGCCAGGGACTATTAACTCCATTTATGTCAATATCTAGGTACCTCAGTCAACTATGCCAAGTCTCATCTTCAACCTTTCCAAAACTTGGAATTCATACTAGCTCACCTGGACATGATCAGAGAATTATCTTTATTCCATCAAACAGAATACAGATTATAATATCTGAGATGGAACAACTTATTTTGCAACCCTTTCCTCCAGCAAGACTTTTTCACCAGGCTTTAGGGTTTGTGGCAGCTGCTGTTAATTTGATTCCGATGGGTCAATTCTATATGTGTATTCATCATTGAACTTGTACTGTTCAGTGGTCGATTCTTCAAAATCTCTTATTCTTACTGATCCAGCTGACTCAGGTTTGCAAAAACTACCACTGTTGGTGGATCCAATCCAAAGAAATTTGTCAGGGACACCCCTTTGTTTTTCCACTCCCAATAGCCACAATGACCACAGACGGCTCCCAATTAGAATGGTCCAAGGTAAGTGGTCCCCTGACTAGATCAATTTGCATATCAGTGTTCAGGAGATGAAGGCAGTCCTCTTAGTGTTGCAGGCCATTCAGGACACCCACCCCCAAAGAACTATTGTGATCCAAACTGACAACATGTCCATGGTCTGGTACATCAGCAAACAGGTGGGGAACTTAATATTATCCCTTTTAGTTGAGAGACAGTGAGAGTTTGGCAGTGGGCAGCCTCTTCCAACTGCCTTTTTATGGCAATGCACATCCTAGGGAAATCCAGCATGCTAGTAGACAAGCTTAGCCAGTCCATCCTGATGCCTCATGAGTGGTATCTGTCAGTGGTGAAATTTTCCATCTGTGGGGTGAGCCATGCTCTGATTTGTTTGCCTCCCCCTACAAGTGCAGCAGCTTCTTTGCCCTGATCCCCCCTCTGAGGAAGTCACAGAGAGATGCTCTAGTCCACATTTGGCCCTCTGGTCTCTTTTCACTTAACCTGATAACTCTGATTCACAAATTCTTATAGAAAGCACTTTGGTTGAAGAGCAGGTTTATCCTCATTGTCCCTTTTGCCTGGTTAAGTGTGTTTTCGCTTTCGCGTGCTCTTATTTTCAATATCCACCTTGGATACTGGACCCCAGTCGAGACTTTCAATCATCGCATGAAGATGACACATCTAGAAATTACAGGCCTCAGGCTGACCTGCATGGTTTATCCACTTCCCACTAATGAATTAGACAGCCCAGGCTTTCCTCCCTGGTCTGTCATATATTGCTGTCATCCCAGAAAGCCTGTACTAGGAAAATATAGAAGAGTAAATGGAAAAGATTTTTCATCTTTTGGGCCCTTCGAGATGAAATAGAACCCTGTTTCCTAGCATCAGTTTTTAAGGAGCTTGTTTTTCTACCATCAAAGTGCAATTACCACCTGTCTCTAATCATACTGGAAACAATGCTTTCCCTCTAGCGTCATCCAAGTTGTGCAAAGCTTTCCTTAAAGGCACCTGCTTGCTTAGGCCTCCATTGAAAGACCCTAACCACCCTTCGATTTAACGCTTCTACTGCATGTTTTAATACAGAGTTCCTTTGAGCTGTCCGCTAAATATGATCTCAAGTTCCTTTCTTGGAAAACAGCTTTACTAGTGGCTATTATCTCCACAAGATGAGTGTCTGGGCTTCAAGCCCTTTCCTCTAAATCCCTGTGTTTAGTTTTCCATAAAGATAGGGGTACCTTACAAAGTAACCCTTCTTTTTTTCCCAAAGTAGCCTCTGAGGCAGATATTAACCAAGTTGTCAATTTACCTGTTTTCATCCCCGCTTCTCTAACAGGTGAATATATGATCATTTTTTTAGATATACATAGACAACTCTGTTTTTATCTCCATAGAACAAAAAAGCTTCCAGAAAATTGAGGATCAGTTGTTTGTCTGATTTTTCTTCCAGTAAACTAGGTAAACCTGTTTGGGAAAGTTGACTTACCAAAGTGGCTAACAAACTGCATATCTTTTGTTTGCACCAGAGGTCATTCTTGCCTAGACTTCTTAAAAGCACACTCCACCAGATCCATGGCTACTTTGTCTGCTATTTGGTTCAGAGCCTCAGTCAGTGGCATTTGTATGGCAACCACTTGGTTCAATAATACTCATAGTTTTATTGGTCATTACAAATTGGATTTGACTTCCAGCAACAGGGCTGCTTTGGTTCTCCATTACTCTGGAATATCCTTCCATGAGGGCCACCCCAAGATTCCATGTGTAGCTGGGGACTCTGTCCCATCAGTTGAGGAAAGAATGAAAATGACAACATCAAATGTAAAAGCTACGTACATTCTACACCATAACTATGCATCTGTATGTTGTCCATTTTCATTCTTCATTAACTTCCTGCCCTCCTAACTTCCTTTCTTTTTCTGGAGTACCCTTGACGGTGGATTTGGAACCTGTGTTCCATGTTCAAGCCCCAGTTATTTCTATTAGCTTTCTTTTCCATATTGGCCTGAGGTAGACTTTTTGTACTCTGAACAGCATAGAAACTCCATCTGAGGTATTGTAGGATACTGGGGAGTTGTGGGTAATGGGAGGTGCTCGAGAGCTGCAATCCAAGAGTCTAAGTAATTGCAGGTGGAGCTGGATCCGAGATTCCATCAGTTGGAGGAAGAATGAAAGTGGACAAAAACAGATCCATAGTTATAGTGAGTATATAACATTATATTTAAAATAGAATGTGTGTGTATATCCTATTTATATCTATCTCACTTATATATATATTAATGTGTTATTGTGTACACACACACATATCAGCTGTAGATATTTAGATATACATTTATACATATATAGATATATAGCTATAGGTACGTAGATATATGTAGTTATATAGATATCTTAGTGTGAGAAAGTTAGGACTAAGGAAACCTTATAAGAAAGTTAGTATGCAGTAAAAAGATGCAATGACAAAAATAATGAACAGGGCACCCATGGATAATGAATGTTTGTTTATTATGAAAGATTTAAAATATTTGAACTTGTGCTTGTGTTTCATGTAGATGTTTACACAATATGAGGCAATACACAAAGAGGAGATCTTATTCAAGTATATAAGGCATTTAGAGATAATTATCTCCGGGTATGCTTGCAAGGCTATTAAGAAAGCAGTAGGGGAATCATCGGACAGCCTGTGCAGGCTATTGTACAGGAAAGAAAGATGTACTAATTAGTTCTCTGAGAGAATATCTGATGCCTGACATGGACAACCAATTTATATTAAAGCAGGCAGTAATTTAGACACTTCTAAGAACAGCTTGGACAGTTGCTACAGGGAATGACCATTTTACTATATTACGGCAGGGTAGACAGAATCATTGCCTTTTTGCCTGAAATATTTTATTGTATGTAACAGCTGATCTGATGTCAATTTTCATTCGTTCCTCAACATGTGGGGTCAGATCCAGTCCTTGGATTTGCCTCTGCTGCTTTTACAGCTTGTGGATACTGCAAACTCTCAAGCTCCTCCCATACCCACAATGTCAGTAGTCTTCCTCCATACCTTAGATCTCTTTTGCCGCCTTTGTGTACAGATGTGGTCGCTGTCGGCTCTTGAACGCTTAGTGAGAGTGATGAAAGTTTAGTGTCATAACTTTCTCTCTTTCTGATATTTTACACTTGTCCGCTCTCTATGTTAACCTCCCTTATCCCCATGCATTTCTGAGTATCTTAATACCATTGTTGGTAGTTTTCCCGACTTTCTCTCCTAACATTACGGTAATTATTTCTACCACTGTTGGCAATTTTCTTTTTCTATTTAAAAAAAAATTCTGCCTTTTATTGTCCTTTTAGTTTACAGAATATAATTGCTGTCAAACCTTGGGATCCAAAAAGTGTATAATTTTGTGCACAAGATTCTTTTTTGTCTGATGCCTATGACTCTTGTATCTATTTGTTTGGGTCCTGCCTGCCGCCAATATGAAAGCCCCTTGCTAAATATGCAAATCGTTTAACCCTAGGGCTTTGGTTGACAGAAAAAATAAACTGATTTTGAAGGGACTTCTTCCTGCAAATTTTTCAGGAGTCACTGGCTGGAGGTCATCCCTCCATGGCAGGTCAAAAGAGTCTAGAAAGATGACTACCAGAACCTTCTGGATCCTCCACTTTTGATCTGACCAAGGAGCCAGCCTGGAAGATCTCAAAACTGTCAAATGCAAAGGCCAAATTTCTCAGACCTGACTGTTTCAGATACAAGGTCTGGCCTCCTCATCAGATCCAGTTATTTCGGCCAGAAGAGTTCTCCCCGGACCCGATGTGCATCCCTCTGGACCCCTGTCCCCTATCAGCTACTATCTCATTTTTTAGAGAGAGGCGCACCATCACTCTAGGTCTGCTTCACTGGCCTCTTCTTCCTGTTCTTCCAGAAGTCTTATAGAGGCAGGATGTGTAGCTAGAATGATGAAGTTTCTCTCGCACAGATACAGATGGGCTGCTTCTCCCCGGCTCCTACCTCTTTGGGTCAGGATACAGTCATTAAGTATTACCTCCACCCATCTTGGCTCCTTTCTCTTGATCCGTTCTTTGGCTTCAGAGCCCTTGGATCTCAAGCCTATCTGTATCAGATCTGAAGATTGTTGTATCTTCCGCTCCGATGCAACCTCTCTACAGGTGGACTGGCTCAGTGTGTGTCAGAGCTGAAGAGCTGTTGTCGGCTCCGAGGTCCTGGAGTCTGCTCCGAAGTTGTCAGAGCAGTCTCTGTCCCTCAGCATAGGACAACTTGGCAACAACTTCTGCTTCGGGTGAGCTACCTTTGGTTCAGAGGGAGCCGATGGTCTGAAAGCATGTCTTCTTAACTCCCATCAGCTTCCTTTTTCCTTGGGCATTCCGCCTTTGAGATTGTAATGAGAGTATTCTCTTCTGGAGTACAGATGATTCCATCCCCCTTGGGTAGTCCATCTGGTTCCTATATGTTTTTTGTACCTTGAGCCTCATCACTCTACTCCACAGGGACAGCCAGCCCAAAGTCTTCAGGGTACCAGCAGGGTATCCTTATATCTTCTGATACTGGAGAATCCCACCCAAGGAAGGCCCTAGGAAGAGGAAGTGCTAGAGGAGGCATTTAGACTCCTCTCAGGAGTCAGTTACAGAAGATACAGATTTTGATGAAGAGGAAAGGTCCCAAGATCACCACCTGATGATGTCTCTGGAACATTTTTGGAGATCTTTAAGCAATGCAAATTGGTTGGTCTACTGAAAACCCTTCCTAAGAGGAATTAGTATTCCTGGAGGCATTTGGGTCTGGCCCATCTACTTCCTGGGTGACTCTGCCTGCCGATGAGCTCATTGATTTGATCTCTCGGTGGGCATGGAAGGAACCCAATTCTGTTGAGCCGATCCCTAAGACCAGATAGGATCCTGGCACCACCAAATAGAAAACTGTTCTGGAGCAAAGGACTACTAGTAGATGCTATGGTCATAGTGGCAGCCAACAAGAAATTTCATCTGTTCATCCCCCTAACAGGGAGTCTAGGGCATTGGACAAATTTGGGAAGCGTGTTTACTCTTCAGCAACTTTTGAACTTAGATTGCTGAATTATTTATTGCACTTCACTAGACTTCAAAGGGATTTGATTAAAGAAATTTCCAAATCCCTCTCAGCAGCAATAACTGCTGAGGTGCAAACTTCTGTTGTCTCACAGTTGGCTACCTTACAGTTCATTGCAAATCCGTCCATGAGGCTCATTTTACATGCAGCTAAAGGTACCCCAAGGGCAGGTTCAGGCCTTCCACTAGGAGACATGCCTGGATGCACCTGTATGGCCATTTTAAGCCCTTAAAGTCCTCCTCTCATCAGTGCACCTCTTGATAGAAGTTCTTGTTTGGCCCTAAAGTTAAAGAAGTAATCTCTCAGGTGTGTGAGCAAGGCACGGTAAGACACTGTGTGTGCAGAGCATACATTTTTGACTCCTCAAAGAGCCTTCTCTAGGAATCAATGAGGTGGTTGGAAAAATGTGGTTCAGAAAGTGGCAGGGTCCTTTCCATGATCCACATGGAGATAGTCTCCAGGGGCAGAGGGGAATTCTAATGGAGAGAGAGGAGACTCATCCCACGTGGCAAAGGAGGCCTGCAGAACCAGAGGTACAGAGATTCCTTCCCTGACAAGACATCCCTACCAGCACTTCTGGAAGGAAGGCCTGATTGTCCACACCTCTGAGTAAGCAGTTTGGGTCATCTGTCCCTGCAGCAGAGAGCCTGGCAAGATATTACAAAAGATACACGAAAGTGCTGAGGATTATTTCCAGAGGTTATATAATTCCCTTTTCCTACCTCCCATCCTTCAAAAGTAAACAAAATTCCCTGATCTTCCTATACTCCAGTCAGAGGAAAGCAGCACTCTAGAAATAAATTATTCAGCAGGTCCTCCCAGACCAGAAACAATCTGGAACTTAAGATTCTCCTTAGGCCAACGTAGAACAGATGGCTGAGATCAATTTTGATCTCAGCAGTCTGAACAAATGCATTCAGTATACAAAGTTCCAGATGTCACTGTTCAGTCCATTTTGCCTTTCCTGCACAAGGACGACTGCATGTTCTCAGCAGATCTTCAGGATGCGTACTGTCATGTAAAAATGAACAGGCAATCCAGGAGATACCTAAATACCATCAGGGAGCCAGTCATTGCCAATTCAGAGCACTGCCCTTTGGCCTCACCACACCCCCAAGGGTGTTCACCAAATAAACAGTAGTAGTAGTAGTAGCTCACTTGAGACTGCACTGATTCAGACTGTTTCCTTACTTGGACGACTGGCTCATAACCACTCCAACCAGGCATCTACTGATCAAAGCAAGAGATTATGTACTCCATTTGTGCTCTCACCTAGGCATTACCTTGAATCTCAACAAATCTCAGCTAGAAGCAACTCAGGTGCTAGAATATATAGGAGCCTTGTTCGATACTGTATTAGTGACAGCCTCCCTTCCCTTGCCAAGAGTACAAATGATTCAGTTTCAAGTCCAAATGAGAATTCAGAACTCCCTGCTGTCATAACCCATTATATACAGGCTTTAGGGTCCATGTCTGCTGCAATAATTCTGGTTCCTTTGGCAAAATACCATATTAAAAATGTTCACTGGACTCTGTTGACTCAGTGATCCATCCTGTACCAGCCTTTGTCCACCCGGATCAAAATAACTTGGGCATGCAAAAAGTACCTAATGTTGTGGATTTGCTCAGAACAGATTTTACAGGGCCGCCTTTTCATACTTCCTCAACCCAAGGCCATTGTGACCAAGGATGCATCCCAATTTGGGTGGGGGGCAGTTCTTGGGAAACACCGTCCAAGGCATCTGGTACCCAGAAGATGTTAACAGACATATCAGTGTCCTACAGGTGAGAGCAGTTTTAATGTTGCAGGCTTTTCAAGTCCCTCTCCCTTCAGGGACTGTTGCAGTTCAGATGGACAATATGTCAGTAGTCTGGTATATCAACAAACAAGGAGGCACCAGATCTTACGCCTTATGTCGAGAAGCTGTGAAGATGAGGCAGTAGTCGTTCTCATCCAGTTGATTTCTGTTAGCAACGCATATTCTGGGAAATCCAGGTGATAGCAGACAAGTGCTGCTGAGCAACTCCATCTTACTGCCTCACAAGTGGTCTTTCAACAAGAAAATGAGAGAGAAGATATTCTGTCAAAGGGGCCAGCCATGCTGTGACATCTTTACATCTCCCCATCAAGTGCAGCAGGTTTTTTGCCCTGATTCCCCCATGAGAGAGTTACCGAGAGACGCTGTCCTTCATGATTGCCCCCCCAGTCTCCTTTTTGCTCACCCCCTCCAACTCCCCTGATTCCCCAGGTTTCTTCAGAAAGCATCTTGATTGAAGGGCACAGTAATCCTCATTGCCCCTTTTTAGCCTCATCAGATTTGGTTCCTTTTCCTTTGGTCTCATCTAGTTCATCCTCCTTGGATCCTGGATGCAGTTCCAGACCATCTGTCTTGCTCAATGGACATGATTCATCCGAACATTTTGGGCCTAATGTTGACTGCATGGTTTCTCCAATTCCATTGATAGCTAGACAGACCAGGCTGTCCTCCCCTGTCCATCACATTCTTTTGTCTTTCCACAGTGCTTCCACTAGGAAGAGTTACAAAAGTAAATGGAAAAGATCCTTTGGGGGCACAACAGCAAAACATTGACCCCTTTTCAGTGCCATTACCAACAGATCTTGAATTTGTTTACTATTTTTAGTGAAGGGGACAGTTCTTCGACAGTTAAAAGTACAACTAACTGATATTTCTAATTTACATGTGGGAGTTGACAATTCTACCTTAGCTTCATCATGACTTTATATACTAAGACCTGCCTTTAAAGATCCTACTCCACAATGGGATTTGAATTTGGTGTTACAAGCCCCGACTCAATCACCATTTGAACTGGCTGCAATGTGAATTAAAGTTTTTAACTTGGAAAACTATATTTTTGGTAGCCAAAACATTGGCTAGGAGAGTTTCAGAATGTCAAGCCTTATTTTCTAAATCTCCTTATTTAAATTTTCATAAAGGTGGGATGTCCTTACAAACCAATCCATCTTTTCTTCTTAAGGCTGTGGTCAGGATCCAACATTAATCAATCTGTCAACGTCCCAGTCTTCTTCCCAAGTTCCTCAAACAAAGGGGAATACATTTTATATTTGTTGGACTTTCACAGACAATTGCGTTTCTATCTGCATAGAACTGAATTTTTCAGAAAATCAGGTCAATTTGTTTCCTTTTCAGAATCAAGATTGGGAAAGCTGGTTACCAAAATAAGTTTAGCTAAGTGGCCGATTGCATTTCCTTTGTCTACAATAAACTGGGTTTATTTTTGCCAAAAACCTTGAGGGCTCATTCAACCAAATCCATGGCAACCTCTTCGGACATTTCTTTCCAAGATCGTCTGTGGATGATGTTTGTGCTATTAACGCAGCTACTTGAGCTAGTCCTCATACTTTTTATTACCCATTACAAAGCTGATCTGGTCTCCAGAAGAGCAGCCTTTGGCTCAGTGCGTACTCAGGAATAGCCTTTCTTACGAGTCCACCATGGATTCCAGGTAGCTAGGGACTCTGTCCCAGATGTTGAGGAACAAGTAATGAAAATTGACAGCATCAGATAAAAGCAGTTATGTACTCACCCGTAATGTTCTAGTCTGTGTTGTCCATTTTCATTCTTCTTAAACTCCCCTCCCTCAACCCCTACATTTTTGTTTGACTTCTGAAATAATGAGAAGATACTATGAGACCATGAGTTCCTGTTTCTTTAGCTCCAGATGTGAGTGGTTTTCTCAAGCAGACCATTATTTCTTGCATTGTTATTTAGAAATAAAGAGGAGCAAACAAGATCACGAAGTATGGTGAGAACTAGAACATTATGGGTGAGGGAGGAGCTTCGAGAGTTTGCAGTATCGAGAGGGCTATAAAAGGCGGCCAAAAGTCTGATCCTAGGATCTGATGTAAACTCACATGTTGAGGGAAGGAATGAAAATGGACAGCAGATGGAACGTTGTAGTACATAACTCTTTCTGCAGACTTTGGAGATATATAACCAGTGGAGGAAACTCTGGTTGAAGGTCACCGTGGAGGTTTTATAGATGAGATTTGGCACTTCTAGGCATCCAAGATGATATCGGGACCAACAAACCTATTTTTAATTTGGAAAGTGACAAGGAGCGGTTCCGTGATTTTGGGAGGGAAAGTGTGAGGAGAATGAGAGCACAGATGGCAAGGTTGGCATGGTGAGTTGGAAGATACTTTTGTTACTTAAAATAGCAATATCCAAGGGTTAGAGAAGGACACATCCTTAAAGATAGTCATTATGGGATTTTCTAAGCTTCTTGTATGGCTAACGAAGATAGCCTTTGGCTTGTAGCACAGATTAGTTGAATCCCACAGTTCCACAGCTGGTTTTTGCTTTTCCTAGTGGTAAATTTGAAAGACTTGCAAAGTTTTAAATCCTTATTGTAATGACAAAATGGGCATCTTTTAAGAGATTACCAGGAGGGTGATCTTTTTCTTACACATTTGGTTGATGCATTAGTTCCCACCATATGTGTTTAGCTTTAAAAC
The DNA here is from genome assembly GCF_019279795.1 of Protopterus annectens. Lineage (NCBI taxonomy): Eukaryota > Metazoa > Chordata > Ceratodontiformes > Protopteridae > Protopterus > Protopterus annectens. Next base: position 1,577,578,012 of record NC_056737.1, on the reverse strand, counting down.
TGGCATGCTTATTTTAAACTGGCATAGATGCCTCAGTT